>NC_143552.1:4056250-4358214 GCF_054136105.1 Typopeltis vanoorti | reverse complement strand
ATAAAAATATTTTGTCTTGCATATTGTAAGACATCATCAGTGTGGATAGTGAACAACAATAAGTAATTTAAATAAAAGTAACAGTAGAGCACATACGTTACATTGGAATCCCTCTGTATATACGGTTGTGTGCACATTGGTTACAAACTATTGGGCTGAAAATAAAATTAAATTGGATAATTTGGAGTTAATAATAAAACTTGAGAATACAATTATTTAATATACTTACGGATGACAATTTCCCACACTTTAAGAATGGTGAGGCAGTTGTTATGGCTGAGATTAGGTTGATGAAGTAGGGCTTCAGTACTTTCCTTGTATAGACATTCCTGTTTATATATGTATCTGTGTAATAGTTTGGAATTTTCCCATTAGATCCTGTGGCTGGTGGTTTCAATCCTGTGTTGTGCTAAGCCAGATTTGTGAGATTTGATGATTCAGATCTAGTCTTGACGTTCAGTAGTTGGATATTCCATAGTAGGACAAGTTATATGAACATGGTACTTTATACACGTACACACCAAGTAGCATCATTGGTAAGAGTTTGTCTTTTGGAAAAGGCAACAGGCTATGAATTTGGTTGATGGGTTTGGTTGTAGCAATGAGTTTATATTTTTGCGTAATTTTTGCCACTCATTCAGAGATAGGAATCCTGTGGACTTTTTCTTGTCTAGGTTGCTCTAAGGAACATTCAGTCTCACCTACTAAATGTTTATTCACACATACTAATGTATCATAGTTCAAGCACTCTTGTATGCATTACACTTCACCTTCCTCCTCAAAAAAATTTTTTAAAAATGTAGATGTGATGCACTCATTACAACTTCCGACAGTCCATACATTTATATCAATGCTATTCCAAAAAAGGGAAATACAAGTCAGTTATTAAACTACTAACCAATTGCCATCCTCACAAAAATAATGAGGAATCTTATCAATAACTAACCTCTCCATTACTAAAGGCCCATAAATTAATCAACTGCCAGCATGAATTCTGCCATTCAAATTCTTTGGTGGTGTATATCGCCCACCAATAGGCAGGTGCCATAGAAAGGTTTGCTAGAATAAAAGACATAAAACTGCCTTCTACAGACATGATGGCGAGCTTTAACATTGTATCTCTCTCTCTCTCTTTTCACAGATATCCCTTACAATGAGACAATAGAAATTCTTGTCCAAAAATTGTCATCAGACATAGTGGACTTATTCAAATTTGCAATCACATGTGAATACTTTACTTGGAAAAACGAAGTATACAATTAAATGTATTTGCATGGTGATCACAAGTTTGCAGCTTCACCCAAATGAATTTCCTATCTAGATTTCATGCACAACATTGAAAAGAACATCAGTCATCTGTTTAGTGATGAAGCTAACTGACTATGTCTTGAAATAGCAAAAGTGATCTATCATGCACAGTAATCAGCTGAATATTCCACCGTCAAAATTAAAAACCCTGAATTCCTTAAAATGAAATAATAACATAGTTATCACCAAATCCGACAAAGGAAACACCATACAGTCAAAAAATGAAAATTCTTCTTTGTGATTGAAATACATATTCCCAGCTTAATACAGATCGTATCAAATATCAACTCAGTAAACTCAAGTTATTGGACAAACAACATCTTTAGATCAAGAAACTAACTAAAGACTCAAAATATACCATACTAGAGTCCTTTGAATATATGCATCACTGAAGCATAAAAATTGCTGTCCACTTTTCTTTTTGTGATTTATTTGTATAATAGGTTTTTAATGTGTGGTTCCCACCCAAGAAAAGGTTATTATAAACCTACAGTGCATTTTATGAGGGGGTGCTTAAGGGTCAAAGCTGTATAACAGATGGCTGACCAGGGCTTCTGACCTAATATCCAGTCCTCACCTTCTCATGGTGCACCTTTTTGGTATCTACCTGGATACTGAACGAATGAGGATGGACTGGCAATTTGGTATTTAGCTGATCAAATTGTATACTTATTAGCTTAATACGTTCGCTGCCATGCTACTTCGGCATAGTTTGTTCCCGTATGCCAAGCAATTTCACTTCTTTAAGGTCAGTATGGGTAATCTCGTTGCCAGTGGTAATCTACATACGAGTATACTCGTAGTTGGCTTGTGTGGAGCATATACCATCTACGAGTATACACAGTTTTGCTGCTAGCTCCACATGCCAAGCATTTTCACTTCTTCAAGATCAGTACGGGTAATCTCGTTGTCTGCGGTAAGCGTCATACAAGTATACTCGTAACTGGCTTGTGGGGCTGATATACCAACTACAAGTATACTCGTAGTTGGCAGCGAATGTGTTAAATCACAATATAAAATGTGATGGTACAACATGACAGAATTTCATGCCGGCTGGGGCATCACCTGGTTAAACAAGGCCCTTGTTACTTTAACATACACACATGACCACAGTACTTAAATTATTTAATAAGTATATATTTCGTCCTAAGTATCTTAGGACATCGTCAGTACAGTAATTTCAAACAATACTAGGAATAACATACAGTTAGGGCACATGCTTACAAATGGAATCCTACTATGCATGCAGTAGTGTGATATAGAATTAAATTAAAATCTATCTGATAAAAAATAAATTAGATTAAATTAAAATAAAATAACATACATAAATTTATTTTACATAATTAACCTCAGCCTCATCAGTTAAAAATTCCACAGAGTTTCACATAAAAATAAAAGACATTCAACTGTGAGAAACAGACATGCTAAGTAGCTTCAATATTGTCTCCCTCTTCACTAATATTCCCCACAAGGAAACAATAGACTTGTTAACTCAAAAAGTTCGATCCAATATTGTTGACTTATTCAAATTTGTTGTTACATTCAGATACTTCACATGGAAAGAAAAACTTTACAATCAAGAGGAAGGAAGGAACAGCAATAGGCTCTCCCTTATCACCAAACTTAGCCAACCTTTTTCTGGAATACCTTGAAGAAAAAATTTTCACCTTTGAACCTAAACCAAAAATTTGGCTATGATATGTTGATGAAATGTTTGCTGTTTGGAGTCATTCTGAACAAGAACTATACTCATTTCTAAATAAGATCAATATTCTTCATCCTCGCATCAAATTCACACTAGAAAAAGAATCTTCATTGGGTATCTCCTTTCTGGATTTACACATCCAGCAAAAAGAAAATTGGTTTTATCTCCACTTCTGTCTATCGTAAACCAATGTTTTCAGGCTGTTACATTTACAATTCATCTGTTCACCATCCATCTCAGAATATGGCATCATTAAATCATTAATAGCCAGAGCACATGGATTTTTCTCCTCCAAAGACTCTTTAAACCAAGAATTGGAAATCATCAAAAATACAGACATACTAAATGGATTCAATCCAAAAACAACTTAAAAAAATCATCAGTCAGTTTCCCACTCATCAACCTAGACAAGAACAAGCTAGTAGGATTTCCATACCATATGACAAAGGCATCTCCGAACGTCTGTTCAAAAATTATGAAAAAATACAAACTTGCTGCTACCTACAAACCAACCAACCAGAACTATAATTTGCTACCTTCTCCTAAAAACAAACTCTCACCTTTGATGCTACCTGGCATTTACAAAGTTCTATGTTCCTGTAAGATGTCTTACTACGGACAGACAGGGAGATCTATTAGTAAACGCATCTCTGAACATCAAGACCATATCCATCTTATCAAACTGCATAAATCTGGCCTAGCACAACACAGAGTTGAAAACCCAAGCCATAGAATCCACTGGAAAAACACCAAACTTCTACATAGATCCTTATATAAACATGAGTATTTATATAAAGAAAGTGCTGAAGCCCTATGACATAGACCCAATTTAAACTGTAATGACATTCTTACTGTCCCTAAAGTTTGGGAAATTGTCATCCTTAATTATGTAAAATAAATTTATATATGTTATTTTATTTTAATTTAATCTAATTTATTTTTTAACAGATATATTTTAATTTCATTTTATATCACCGCCCTACCTTTGTCATTCTTAGTATTGTTTAAAATTATTGTACTGACAATGTCCGAAGACACTTAGGATGAAATATTTACTTATTAAATAATTTCAATACGCTGGTCACGTGTGTATGTTTAAGTTGTAAATACTCCACAGGTTCCACTATATAAAAACGCCCACATTCTTTTTGCCAGGGAACCAGGATGAACAGCAAAAAAGTCAGCTACTGGAATAAATCCTGAAACACACCCCAACTCAACATCAGCAGAGTTCAAGATTGGTACTATCAGTGTGAGAAGCCTGAATGGCAAAGAAACGGAGCTAGCTGAGGAATTCGATAGGTAACAGATCGACATTACTGGGGGTGACTGAAACAAAAACGACAAAAACTGGTGATATCTTTCTGAACAATAAAAAAAAAAAACAAAAAAAAAGTTATATTCAGGCAATGACGATCAAGGAAAAGAACGAGTAGCCATAGTATTCAACACAAAATACGAGGCTAATCTTCTTGAATGGCGGGCAGTCTCAAGTAGAGTAATGTGGGCAAATATGAGAATAGGGAACTGGACACTGAGACTTATTTATGCCTATGGTCCCACAGAAGGTTCCACTAAGGTAGAAGTGAAGGAATTTTTGGAGGCTTTAGAGAAAGCAACTAACACAATGAAAAATGAAAAGTTGGTCCTTGTTGCAGATCTAAATAGCAGAGTAGGAAATTATTGTCATACATACAAAAATATTTTCGGAAAATTTGAAGAAAAGAGCAAAGCTAATAATAATGGCAAATACCTGATGGAATTCTGCTCAGGACATGGACTGGTTTTTACTAACACAACGTTCCAGCATAATAATGTGCATAAATTCACATTATTATGCTGGAGAGAAGAGGCATGGAATAAGAAAAATCTCACTGACTATGTTATTGTTGATAGTGATGTTTTCTTCCTGATGCAGGACACTAGAGTGTACATAGGATTTGAAATTGGAAGCGATCACTATTTAGTCTTAAGCAGGATAAAACTGATTTTCATTTTGAAAAGAATAACACGTAAGAAAGTTTTAAAGCAAATAAAAATTGAGCAGCTCTCATATGTGAACTGTAGACTAAAATACACAAAGATTATTGAAGAAAAAATTAATGAGTTTGAGAACAGGAACCAAACCTTAGAGATTCGGTAACAAGTCTTGAAGAAAGCATTGATTGATTCAGCCACAGAGGTATGTGGTGAGGTTGTCTGCAAGGATAGAATAATGAGAACTCCATTGTGGACATAGGAAGTTAAAGAGGCAGTGAAAGAAAAGAAGAAAACATATCCAAAGTTTCTGACAAATAAGTCAGCTTGTGCTCTTACAGAATGCAGAGACAAATGTAAGATAGCTAAACCAAAATTACTGTAAGACTTTGGTAAGAACATAGAAAATAAATATCAAGAAAGTGGCAAGATATTCTGGAAATTGTTGTAGAAGTTCACAAATGGAGGAAAGTATGCTGCTAAAGGATTTAGAGATGATAAAGGAGACAATAAAACTGGAGAAAAAGATATCCTTGATGTATGGAGTAATCACTTTGAAAAATTGCTAAACGAAACAAGCAGTGACAGCACAGTAGTAAAAAAAAAAAAACACTCAGTAAGTATGCAATCAAGAACACATATCCATACTTGAAGTGGGAAAAAACCATCAAAAGCCTGAAATGTGTAAAGGCAACTGGAGTAGATAATACTTGACCAGAAAAGATCAAGTATGGAGGTATAAAAGTCTTGTAGTGGCTGAACTGCATAGTTCAGAAGGCCTGGACAGAGAGACATATTCCAGATTATTAGAATAGAGCTCTCATTGTACCCATATATAAAAAGGGAAATAAAACTGAATGTGAGATTTACAGAGGTATTTCACTACTGAGCATTCCTGGTAAGATTTATGCAAGTATACTTGAGAAATGATTGATAAGGATTGTGGAGGGGAAACTTGGTGAAGAACAAGCTGGATTCAGGTGAAATAGAGGCCGTCAGGCTCAGAGTTTCATTTTACGACAAATAGTTGAGAAATCATGGAATATAACAAAGATCTGTATTTAAGTTTTGTAGATCTGGAAAAGGCATATGAAAAGGTGCCAATAGAGAAGCTATTCAAAATGCTACAGTTGTATGGTGTCAATGGGGCATTATATCAAGCAATACTTAGTCTTTATTTGAGTTGTAAGTCAGCAGTTAGAATTCAAGGAAGTACAGGAAGATGGTTTAATGTTTAATATAGTATCAGACAAGGTTGTGCATTATCACTTCTGTTATTCATTGTCTATATGGATCACATTATGAAGTAAGTGATATTCAACCTGATATCAAAATTGGAGATGTTAATGTCAGCTCTTTGCTTTATGCAGACGATGTTATGCTTCTAAATAAATCTAGTACAAGTCTGCAAGATTCCCTGACTAAATTGAATAACTGTTGTAATAGATATGGTATGAGACGATTTGACGTATCCGCAGGATACTCTATCGTATCACCCGCGAATAAGTGGGTAGGAGAGTACTGTAGTATAGTTTGTCCGCGCGGTTAGCCTAGTGGCTTTGCGCTTCGCAACCATATGCCTGGGGAAGGAGTGTCCTAGGTTCGATTCCAGTCGGAGTCATGAAGAGCTGAAGGATCTTCCTCAGCCATAGCCAAGTTAGCCGGTCTTGGGCGCGGGCAGTAGGGTTTTTTCCGCCAGTTTATCTGGTGTTTTTCATCCCGCAAGCAGACAAACTGGCCCCATGAACACACAGGGATACAGCCAAGAATACCTTGAGGCATAGGAGTGACCATTCTATCCTCGTATTTCGGTTACGAAATCCAAGCATGCTTGGAAGGTTGTGGGCCTTAAAGGCCTGTTAAAGCCATTGGGATAGATAGGTATGAAGTTCAGCAATAACTAGACAAAGACAATGAAATAGGCAGAAGAATTGAAAATATCAACTGCATTGTGAATGGAGAACCTATAGGACAAGTAAAACATTTCAGCTACCTAGGAACGATTTTAATGAAGATGGTAAATTAATTATGGAAATAGACAACAGAATCAACAAAGCTGATACGGTTGGAAGTCAACTGAATAAATTTATATGGAATAAGAGAGAAATTAGTCAAAACATTCAATTAGCTGTATACAAGGCAGTGTTGAAACCAATTTTAACTTATGGATGCTGTGTGAAATAAATCACTTGACCAAAGACTAGAGACTGCAGATATGAGAGTCCTTAGAAAGAGTAGGGATGTAAACTGATGGCATTAATAGCAATATCATATTAAAAATGAGGATATTAAAAACCAACAGGTCACTAGTTCGAATCCCACCATGGGCATGGATGTTTGTAATTGTCTTTGGGTGGAGATAAATTTCATCGTCTGGTGTGAGACCACCTCTCTTCTTATTTGGGGCCTGAAGTGGCTTGTAAAAGTTACATGCTTGATCTCTAGAGCAAGGTTCCCGGACTATGTAAAAATAAATTTAAAGAAAAAGTTACAAACATTATATCAAATTGATAAAAATGTCAAAAAAAAAAAAATTCTTTGCCCACCCACAGTATAAAATGCACTCATCACATTATCATCATCAAATTCCTGACATGTATCCTCAAGGAGTGTATAGGATATGATAGTACTACATGAAAAACATATCATTACTACCTTCCTATCTACAATTTTCCTCCAAATCAATCTGTTACCTGTCAAGACTCCCAACATTATCAGATCTTATATTTCTGTCTTCTAAGACACTTTTTACTGTATCAATCCTCCTATATCTTGGTCTTCCTCTGGGTCTTTTTCCTGCTGATCTGGTAGAGAACACTTGTTTTACTAATCTTTCCTTTCCCATTCTGTTTAAGTGACCATACCACCTGAGATTAGCTCTGTTAACATATTCCTGGATGCTAAAAATGGCAAGTTCTTTCCTAATATCCTCGTTTTTAATATGACATTGCTATTGATTCCATCTGTCCGTGTCACTTATCTTTCTCTCGACTCTCATATCTGCAGTCTTTGGTCGAGTGTTTTACTTTTAACCCAGCTCTCAGATCCATAAGTTAAAATTGGTTTGAATACTCTCTTGTATACAGCTAATTTAGTGTTTTGACTAATTTCTCTCTTATTCCATATAAATTTATTCAGTTGACTTCCAACCATACCAGCTTTGCTGATTCTGTTTTTTATTTCCATATTTAATTTACAATCTTCACTGAAAATCGGTCCTAGGTAGCTGAAATGTTTTACTTGTTCTATAGGTTCTCCATTCACAGTGCAGTTGATATTTTCAATGCTTCTGCATATTTTCATTGTCCTTGTCTTTAGGGGAGTTGGGAATTATTTCCTGGCATTTTTATTGGTATATCAGCAGTTTTCCATGCCATGGGAAAGTGCTAAATTCTTATTATTACATTAGTTATATTGACTAGATGCACTATGGCCTTTCGTTGGAGAAGCTTTATAATTTTGTTAGTGATACCATCTGGACCTGGAGCTTTTTTGTTATTTAGATGGTTTATGATGTTGATTATTTCTGCTGGAGTAGTGGGGGTGTTCTGAGTTCTCCTTTGTTTGTCTGAAATGCTTAACCTGTTGATGAACTTTGTAAATGAGATTAATAATTAGACTTTTGTTATGATGGTCTGCATTGTTTTTCCAGGTTATCACCTAGACTTTGACTTTTCCTTATCCATGTGCGTATTGGGTTGAAGTAATTCAGTCATATTTCCATGTACAAGTAGCCAAAAGGTGTCACAACTTATTATGAAAATACTCTGGATTAGAGATAGACGTTGGAAGTTTTTCCACTATCTTTAATTTATACTATAAATTAAAGATACCAAGAAATTATATACCTAGTTTAATCCTTTATCCAGGTGTAAGCAAAGTTTATGCCTGAACTATTTTCACGACTGGGCAACTTGTATATTGACTTCACATCACTTGCTTTAGTATCCCATAATGCAAATCACATATCCTTACAGACATGTATAATACTATGCATTATGAGAAAGATCACTACCCAGACCAGTTTAAACTTTTATTGAGGTCTCATCAGTTGGAGTCAAACCTCAGAGTATTTTATGAGTATTTGAATATATGAGTATATTACGAGTAATCCAGAGTATTTTAATAATAAGGTGCAACATTGCTTGGCTACTTGTATATGAAAATATGACTTCTGCATTACTTCAATCTTGGTATCACCTCTGGGTCTGCTCCCACTGATGAGACCTCACTGAAGGTCGAGACTGGTCTGGGTGGTGACCCTTCTCATAATGCATAGCATTATACATGTCTGTAAGGATGTGTGCTTTGCATTATGGGATACTAAGGCAAGTGATGTGAAGTCATTAGCTTCTATATACAAGTTGCCCAGTCTTTAAAATAGTTCGAGTGCAAACTTTGTTTGCATACACTTGGATAAAGGATTAAACCAAGTGGAAAAACTTCCAACAAAATTTATTAGCTGTTAGCTGTAAAATGCTGGCCTAAGTATCATAGGCATCCTCGGTACATTGATAGTGGAACCTAATATAAAATTTTGTTGGAATCCTGCATAAAGTAAAGAACTGAGTTGAATATCTTCAATTTTGATATTCGCTTTATTGCCACTTTCTTTTCTTTTATAATGTGATCCATTTAGATCATGAATAAAAGTTGAGATAGTGTGTACACTTCTCTTACATCATCTTCTTTTACCTCTTTCAATTCTAACTGCTGACTCAAATCAAATATAGCTCTGTAATGTCCCCATGTGATCGTAATGTTTTGAACAAATTATTCTCTTTACATCTTTTCAAGTGCTTTATAAAGATCTATGAAACTTATAGATCCTTGTTATGTTTCCATGATTCCTGAACTTGAATTTGTCTAAGTGAAAATCGAATCCAGTGATCCTGTTTAGCTTGAGACCTGATTGTTCTCCAAGTTTATCTTCCACAATTTTTCTTAGCATAGTCTTTAAGTATTTAGTTTTATTTCCCTTTTTATAGATGTATGCTATTAGAACTCTACTTTATTCATCTGGAATTCCACCTCTGATCATCCTGTTCTGAATTATGATGAGATTCAGCCACTCTTAAACATTTATTTCTCCATATTTGAACATTTCTGGTGGAATATGACCTACTCCAGCTGGCTTTCCACATTCCAAGTTTTTGATCACTCAATACTTCAGGTAAAAAAACCTGAAGTATTGAGGTAGAAAAAAGCCTTGATTTTATTCCTCCCAAATATTTTCTGACTTGCTGATTGTTTTGTTTAAAAATCTTTCACAGTAATTACTCTAGGCATAACATTGCTTCACTTTCTTATATTTTCTTTATATTCAGATCACATACTGACTCATTTGCTAGCAACTTTAAGTAATGGTTTTTTTATCATGCTTAACATCCTGAGTCCACCATAGATCTCTGATTTTCTGTCCTTGCACACAGCTTTACTACATGCCTCTCTACCTGAATTAATGAATTTTTTTTTAGTCTTTGCCACTTAGATTCCAAGTCTAACATTTAGTTCATATACTCAAACTCTTTCATTTTTTTTCTTAAATAGTTAGATCTACAGTTCATATAAGTGATAATCACGTCCAGTTTAGAATCACCTGGTCTTGTGAACAATCCTGAAGATATTGTTATCAACAATGAATCTTCTCTCCTTGTAAATCTGTGCACATCCTTATGTAGGAATATGGTTTAGTAATGACTGGTCTATGTCCAAAACAGAAATCCAGCAGATACCATTATTATTAGCTTTGCTCTTTTCTCTAAATTTTCCTAAAACATTTCTGTATGACTGGTATTCATTTCCTGTTTTACTATTTAGATCTGCAAGGACTATCTTTTCCTTTTTTTATTCATCAGCTTCTTCCTTGATAAAACCTTCTGTGGGCACATAGCCACAAGTACATCTCAGTGTCCAATTCCCCATTTTGATGTTTGTTCACATCACTACTGATATGGCTTACCATTCAAGAAAGTTATCCTTATATCTAATGTTGAATACTATAAAACTATCCTTTCCCTGTTCATAATGACTGAATATAACAACTTGTATTTGTTATTTAGAAGAATATCACTTTGTCTTCTTTCTTTCAGTAATATTAATTATAACAACATTACATCTCTAATTCTTCTGTCAGTTCCACCTTCTTTTCCATTACTACAGTATTTCCACATTAGGGTCAAAAGCTGTATAACTGAGAGGAGACCTCCATATAACCTTTAAAGGAATGCGGAGAACTGACCAGGGCTTCTGACCTAATGTCCAATCCTCAGCTTCTTGTGGTGCACCCTGTTGGGTATCTATCTGGATACTGAATGAATGAGGATGGGCTGGCAATTTGGGATTTAGCCGACCAAATTGTATTCTTACTGGTTAAACCAATATAGAAAATGATGGTACAACATGACAAGATTTCATGCCGGCTGGGGCGTCACCCGGTTAAACAAGGCCCCGTTGCTTTCGCCAGGGAACCAGAGCGAACAGCAAAAAGTCAGTTACTGGAACAAATCAGAAAACACACCCCAACTCAACATCACCAGAGTTAAAGATTGGTACTATCAACATAAGAAGCCTGAATGGCAAAGAAATGGAGCTAGCTGAGGAATTAGATAAGTACCAGATTGACATAATAGGGGTGACTGAAACAAAAAAGACAAAAACTGGTGAGATCTTTCTGACCAATAAATACAAAATGTTATATTCAAGCAATGACAATCAAGGAAAAGAAGGAGTAGCCCTAGTATTCAACACAAAATACGAGGCTAATCTTCTTGAATGGCAGGCAGTCTCAAGTAGAGTAATGTGGCCAAATATGAGAATGGAGAACTGGACAATGAGACTTATTTGTGCCTATGGTCTCACAGAAGTTTCCACTAAGTTAGAAGTGGAGGAATTTTTTGAGGCTTTGAGATCTAAATAGCAGAGTAGGAAATGATTGTCAGACATACACAAATATTTTGGGAAAATTTGGAGAAAAGAGCAAATCTAATAATAATGGCAAATATCCATTGGATTTCTGCTCAGGACATGGGCTGGTTATTTTCCGAAAAATATTTTTGGCGAAAAGAGCAAAGCTAATAATAATGGCAAATATCCATTGGATTTCTGCTCAGGACATGGGCTGGTTATTACTAACACCATGTTCCAACATAAAAATGTGTACAAATTCACATGGAGAGAAGAGGCAAAGAATAAGAAAAGTCTCATTGACTATGTTATTGTTGATGGTGATGTTTTCTCAATGTTGCAGGACACCAGAATGTACAGAGGATTTGAAATTGGAAGTGATCACTATTTAGTCTTGAGCAGGATAAAATTAAATTTCATATTGAAAAGCATAACATGTAAGAAAGTTTTAAAGCGAATAAAAGTCGAGCAGCTCTCAGATGTGAACTGTAGACTAAAATACACAAAAATTATTAAAGAAAAAATGAAAGAGTTTGAGAACAGGAACCAAACTTTGGAGATTCAGTGGAAAGCATTGAAGAAAGCCCTGATTGATTCAGCCACAGAGGTGTGTGGTGAGGTTGTCTGCAAGGATAGAAAAATTAGAACCCCAGTGGTGGACACAGGAAGTTAAAGAGGCAGCGAAGGAAAAGAAGAAAGCATATCAAAAGTTCCTGTCAAATAAGTCAGCTTGTGCTCTTAGAGGATACAGAGACAAATGCAAGAATGCTAAACACTGTGTAAAACTAGCTAAACAAAAGTCATGGGAGGACTTTGGCAAGAACATAGAAAATAAATATCAAGAAGGTGGTAAGATATTCTGGAGGTTGTTGAAGAAGTTTAGAAATGGAGGAAAGAGTGCTGTAAAAGGAGTTAGAGATGATAAAGATGACATGAAAACAGGAGACAAAGATATCCTTGAAGTATGGAGTAATTACTTCGAAAAATTGCTAAATGAAACAAGCAGTGAGGACAGCACAGTATTAAAAAAACACTGACCAGCTATGCAGTCAGGAATACATATCCATACTTGACATAGAAAAAGCCATCAAAGGCTTGAAATGTGGAAAGGCATCAAAGGCAACAGGAGTAGATGATATTCGACCAGAAATGCTGAAGTATGGTGGTATAAGAGTCTTACAGTGGCTGCACTGCATAGTTCAGAAGGCCTGGACAGAGGAATGAATTCCTGATGATTGGAGTAGAGCTCTCATAGTACCCATATATAAAAAGGGAATTTGAGAATTACAGAGGTATTTCTCTATTGAATGTTCCTGGTAAGATATGCAAGTATACTTGAGAAACGGTTGAGAAGAATTGTGAAAGAAAAGCTTGGTGAAGAACAAGCTAGATTCCGGCCAAATAGAGACTGTCAGGAACAGATCTTCACTTTACGACAAATAGTTGAGAAAGCATGGGAATGTAACAAAGATCTGTATTTACGTTTTTTCGATCTGGAAAAGGCATACGATATGGTGCCAAAAGAGAAGCTATTCAAAACACTAGAGTTATATGCTGTCAATGGGGCATTATATCAAGCAATACTTAGTCTTTATTTGAGTTGTAAATCAGCAGTTAGAATTGAAGGAAGTACAGGAAGATGGTTTAATGTTAAATCTGGAGTGAGACAAGGATGTACATTATCCCCTCTGCTATTCATTATCTATATGGATCACATTATGAAGGAAAGTGATATTAAACATGATATCAGAATTGGAGATGTTAATGTCAGCTCTTTGCTTTTTGCGGACAATGTTATATTTCTAAATAATCTGCTACAAGTTTGTACGATTCTCTGACTAAATTGAATAACTGTTGTAATAGATATGGTATGAAGGTCAGCAATAAAAATACAAAGACAAATGAAAATATGTAGAATCGTTGAAAATGTCAACTGTGTTCTGAACAGAGAACCTGTGGAACAAGTAAAACATTTCAGCTACTCAGGAACGATTTTTAGTGAAGATGGTCAATTATATATGGAAATAGACAACAGAATCAACAAAGCTGGTATGGTAGGAAGTCAATTGAATAAATTCATATAGAATAAAAGAGAAATTAGTTGGAACACTAAATTAGCTGTATACAAGACAGTGTTCAAACCATTTTTAACATATGGATCTGAGAGCTGGGACAGAAGTAAAACACTTGACCAAAGAGTAGAGACTGCAGATATGAGAGTTCTGTGAAAGATTAGAGGCGTGAACAGATAGCATCATTGGCAATATCATATTAAAAATGAGGATATTAGGAATGAACTTGACATTATCAGCATCCAGGAATGCGTTAGCAGAGCTAATCCCAGATGGAATGGTCACTTAAACAGAATATGCGAGGAAAGATTAGCAAAACAAGTTTTCTCTGCTAGGTTGGCAGGAAAATGATCCAGAGGAAGACCAAGATATAGGTGGATTGATACGTTACAAAGTGCCTTAGACGATAGAAATATAAGATCTGATAATGTTGGAGTCTTGACAAGTAACAGACTGATTTGGAGGAAAATTGTAGATAGGAAGTTAGTAATGATGTAAATTTTTCATGTAGCACTATCATATTCTGTACCCCCCCCCCCCCCCTTTAGAGTACATGTCAGGAATTTGATGATGAAGATGATGATAAACTAACGTTTTTATTCAAACACGGTAGTTTTCTCCATGATTTTCATAAATGCATTCGGATCACCATGTAAGCTTAAAAGAAAGGATAAGTAATTGTAAATTCATTTATTTTCCGTTTGTAATCTAGTATGTAGACTCACATACTAGCAGCAAGTCATCTTTTACTCTTATTTTAAATATTTTTGTTTTTTACATTTCCTGCTATTTACACTTTTTTCCATCAGTCCCCTGAAAAGATAAAAAGGGGGTTTTACTGTATATTCACTATTGACTTAAACCAAAAGATGAAGATGGTGCTACAAGACAAAATGCCAATATATCCAAAGACACTACCTGATTAAACAAGGCTCCCTCCCAATTTCATCAGAGAATCATAGTAAACAGTGAAAAGGCAGCCAAACTCCAATTCAACATCAATTCAGCAAATTTAAGAAAAGTATCCTCCTCATCATCAAATTCCTGCAATGTACCCTCAAGGGGGGTGTATAGGATATGATAGTACTACATGAAAAATTTACATCATTACTAACTTCCTATTTACAATTTTCCTCCAAATCAGTCTGTTACGTGTCAAGACTCCAACATTATCAGATCTTACATTTCTATCGTGTAAAGCACTTTGTACTGTATCAATCCTCCTATTTCTTGGTCTTCCATTGGGTCATTTTCCTGCCAACCTGGCAGAGAACACTTGTTTTGCTAATCTTTACTCGCCCATTCAATTTAAGTGACCATAACACCTGAGATTAGCTCTGCTAATGCATTCCTGGATGCTGACAATATCAATTTCTTTCCTAATATCTCATTTTTAATATGATATTGCCATTGATGCCATCTGTTCACGCCTCTGATCTTTCTCAGGACTCTCATATCTGCAGTCTCTAGTCTTTGGTCAAGTGTTTTAATTCTGACACAGTTCTCAGATTCATAAGTTAAAACTAGTTTGAACACTGTCTTGCATACAGCTAATTTAGTGTTCTGCTAATTTTTCTCTTATTCCATATGAATTTTTCAATTGACTTCCTACCATACCAGCTTTGTTGATTCTGTTGACTATTTCTATATTTAATTTACCATCTTCAGTAAAAATCGTGCCTAAGTAGCTGAAATGTTTTACTTGTTCCACAGGTTCTCCATTCACAACACAGTTGACATTTTCAATGATTCTGCCTATTTTCATTGTCTTTGGCTCTTTATTGCTGACTTTCATACCATATCTATTACAACAGTTATTCAATTTAGTCAGTGAATCTTGCAGACTAGTAGCGGATTTATTTAGAAGTATGACATCGTCTGCATAAAGCAAAGAGCTGACATTAACATCTCCAATTTTGATATCATGTTTAATATCACTTTCCTTCATAATGTGATCCATAGAGATAATGAATAACAGAGGGGATAATGTACATCCTTTTCTCACACCAGATTTAACATTAAACCATCTTCCTGTTATTCCTTCAATTCTAACTGCTGACTTACAACTCAAATAAAGACCAAGTATTGCTTGACATAATGCCGCATTGGCACCATATAACTGTAGCGTATTGAATAGTTTCTCTTTTGGCACCTTGTCATATGCCTTTTCCAAATCGACAAAACTTAAATACAGATATTTGTTATTTTCCGATGATTTCTCCACTATTTGTCATAAAGTGAAGATCTGATCCTGACAGTCTCTATTTGGCCTGAATCCAGCTTGTTCTTCACCAAGCTCTTCTTCCACAATTCTTCTCAACCGTTTCTCAAGTATACTTGCATATCTTACCAGGAACATTTAATAGAGAAATACCTCTGTAATTCTCACATGCAGTTTTATTTCCCTTTTTATATATGGGTACTATGAGAGCTCTACTCCAATCATCAGGAATTCGTCCCTCTGTCCAGGCATTCTGAACTATACAGTGCAGCCACTGTAAGACTTTTATACCACCATACTTCAGCATTTCTGTTCGAATGTCATCTACTCCTGATGACATTCGAACAGAAATTTTGCATTTCCACATTTCAAGCCTTTGATGGCTTTTTCTACTTCAAGTATGGATATGTATTCCTGACTGCTTGCCTGGTCAGTTTTTTTTATCACAGTGCTGTCCTCAATGCTTGTGTCGTTTAGCAGTTTCTCAAAGTAATTACTCCATACTTCAAGGATATCATTTTCTCCAGTTTTCATGTCACCTTTATCATCTCTAACTCCTTTTACAGCACTCTTTCCTCCATTCCTAAGCTTCAACAACCTCCAGAATATTTTGCCACCTTCTTGATATTTATTTTCTATGTTCTTGCCAAAGTCCTCCCATGACTTTTGTTTAGCTAGTTTTACACAGTGTTTAGCTTTCTTACATTTGTCTCTGTATTCTCTAAGAGCACAAGCTGACTTATTTGCCAGGAACTTTTGATATGCTTTTTTCTTTTCCTTCACTGCTCTTTAACTTCCCGTGTCCACCACTTGGTTCTAATTTTTCTATCCTTGCAGACAACCTCACCACACGCCTCTCTGGCTGAATTAATCAGGGTTTTCTTCAAGGCTTTCCACTGAATCTCCAAAGTTTGGTTCCTGTTCTCAAACTCTTTCATTTTTTCTTTAATAATCTTTGTGTATTTTAGTCCTCAGTTCACACCTGAGAGCTGCTCAACTTTTATTCGCTTTAAAACTTTCTTACATATTATTCATTTCAATATGAAATTCAATTTTATCTTGCTCAAGACTAAATAGTGATCACTTCCAATTTCAAATCCTCTGTACACTGGTGTCCGGCACCAGGGAGAAAACATCACTATCAACAATAACATAGTCAATGAGACTTTTCTTATTCCTTGCCTCTTCTTTCCATGTGAATTTGTGCACATTTTTATGTTGGAACATGGTGTTAGTAATAACCAGTCCAATATTTAACAATACTATATAATGTTAATTACAAAAATAATCAGCCGAAAGGGTATTTTACCAGCGAATTTGTTGATTAAGCGGGAGATGATAAATCCTGTTTTATTCCATAGCCGGGCACGAAACTCGGGTCGAAATTCATCGACATCCATAGAGTTTCAATGCCGAAAAAACTATCGGCGGGACTAAGTGTAAATGATCACTTGGGTAGTACAACACCAGGGCAACCCCATGCAAAGGTAGAGCAAGATCCGTCACTAACTTTAATATTCTCTCATAATGTAAAACCCAGCTCCTACGAGATGTATAAATACTGTTTTACATTATGAGAAGAGGTCACTACCTCTTTGTAATTAACAATATTTAACAGTATATAGTACACCACTTCGACAATTCGATAGTAGAGGTATGTAAGTTTCGGTTCACTTAAAACCTTGATATTCCAGGTCTACCTACTCACTGATGAGACATCAAAAAAGGGTGAAACCGGTCTGGGTAGTTACCTCTTCTCATAATGTAAAACAGTATTTATACATCTCTTAGGAGCTGGGTTTTACATTATGAGAGAATATTAAAGTTAGTGACGGAGCTTGCTCCACCTTTGCATGGAGTTGCCCTGGTGTTGTACTACCCAAGTGATCATTTACACTTGGTTCCGCCGATAGTTTTTTCGGCATTGAAACTCTATGGATGTCGATGGATTTCGACCCGAGTTTCGTGCCCGGCTATGGAATAAAATGGGATTTACCATCTCCTGCACAATCAAGTTATAAATTTATTGAAAATTATATATTAAAAACTTGTCTATATTATATATAAAACTTTACCTACCACGTTCAGTTCTCACTTCACGCTTGCAAAACAGATGAAACTCAAAAAACAAAAACCATGACAAATAACGTTTAATTGGATTGGTTGACACAACAACCTAAGAATTTGTCCAATTGCACCATCTGTACATCTTTTCAAAGGGCTAAGAGGTGTATGTATTTTGAATGCAAACCCAGGCTATTAATGTAAATGTGATGCAATGTTTACGTGTCAAAAAGTGTCCTCTTCATGGAGCAAAAGTATACTTTTAGGAATCAAGTGAAGTCTGGAAACAATTAGGAATTGGATATTCTATATCCGATTCCTAATTTTACTCACATGCTTACCCTGACTGTTAAAGGTTATTCCTTACTAAAAGAAACGAATCCTCTAATTTCTTTCTGGGGCCATCTCCTCTTCAGATATTGACAAATTTAATTTTTAAAGCTGCGCCAGCCAATATCTTAGAAAATAGAGGGGACTCTTATTCAGGGAGACTTTTCCAGACTTTTGGTGCACATAGGTGTATAAATTTAGTGCTTAAACTCATAAATTAAATGCTTCACTATGGCTAAGTAAATTCTGGTTTGCAGTCATAACCTCTATAACAACATGTTATACCTTTCTTTCAATTCTTCCTGCTATGGTTCAGATTAATGAATTTTCTGACTTGTGAAATCCTGAATGAATTTGTTTCCTTTTAAAAGTTCTTCATTCAGGATGTAACAAAGGTCCCCCCTTTCTAGAAAAAAAATTTTTTTCAGTTTTCAGAAAATTTCTTTTTAGACGTCCCTCAATCCTCTGGGAATGACCCTTTCATCTAGCCTGGGTCTAACTTTTAACGTGCGCTTAGGCAAGAAAACTGGCTCTGCATCCTTTCCTATAACTTGTACTGTCAAGACTATCTTGTTCTTCCCGAGTTATGTACAAGTTATCCTTTAGTTTCTTATAGGAGGTCATTGGCCTCTGCTTAATACATGCATAATTGACTGCCAACATATCCTCACCTGTCTCATTCTCACACTTGTTTGTACTTTCATCATCTGACCCACCTACTTTTAGGTCAACTATATCAGGACATTCTAGCACTTTCGACGTGGAGATCTTACTACATTCTGACCTATAAGTGCACCATGCTCAGTGTCTCCCTCCGTCAGTTTTTCTTTACTCTTCTCCTGGGATTTCCAATACATATGAGCATCTCTCTCACTGAGCTCTTGATCCCCTTCTCCCTTTCTTACTTCTCCTTATCTCCTGAAAACGGATTTCGCTTCTAGAATAATTGCATGAGAAATTATATTTTGTAAGGAAGTCATCTCCCAGACTCAGTCTTAGATATGTGAGGGAGTTTCTTGGCAAGACTATAAAATTATGCCGTACGTACATATCAAAATCGGGTAATCCTACTTTCAATCTTACCGATTTTGTTGCGTGAATGGTAGAGGGGGATATTCCTAGAAACCTGATAGGTCTTCTCAGATGTTTGATTCTCACTTTCACATAGGGCTCCAGCTCCCTGAAAAAGCTTTCTGAGCTAATGGAAGCTTGAGACCCAGTATCAATCAGTGCCCTGAACTTTCTTCCACAAATCTTTCCCTCTACTGTAATTCCAGGGGTTTGTCTTTGATTTCGTCGTTCCCCCTCTCCATGCTTGTTTGGTGCACAGATGGGACTTGGCCTCTGGATGATAATCCCCTTTTGAGTTCCCTTGCCTAACAAAACAATTTCAGGCAAGATGCCTTATTCTGTTACAATTATAGTACCGTAGAGGTTCTCTCTCTTGTTGACGCTCTTAATGTCTCCGTCCAAAGACAAAGGAGATTTGCAGTGTCTCTGTTAGACAATTCTGTCAACCGTTGCATTACCATGTCCATCTTATCGATCAACGGTCTGTGCAACCTCTCAACTTCCTTCTGAATTAAACTAGTTGTTCTCTCATCCTGAAGGAGGGTTCTTTCTTGGTTTCTTGTAGAGGCTGCCATCAACTGACCAAGCACAGCATCGAGGCGTTCCATAACAGGCTGCTGTAATCTTTCAACTTCCTGCCTAATTAGTGAGTGAACCTCACTTAGATCAGGAACACCAGCAGTAACCTGACAAACTGACTCGGCTCTACTTTCCTCGTTTTCTTTCTGGGCCTTCTGTCTTTTTTTCTTTTCTTGGTATTCCTTCACATTGCCCAGATCCCTATTGCTATCTCTCTCCCCTAATTACGTTACCTGATCCAACAGTGGCTGCGGGACAGATGTCTCCAAGCAGCTGTTCTCTCTCCTTTACGGTGGCATAGCACTCTTCTAAGTTGGATATTTTCTTTCCAAAAGCTGTCTCCCTTAGTTCTTGTTTTAACCCTATCCTTAAGTGCTGGAAAACCGCCCAGTCCAAATGGTGCTTGTCTTCATTTGAGATGCTTAGAGTACTGGCGAGAGTCAACAACCTATTATGGAAGTCCGACACACTTTCTTTATCCTTTTGTATCATTTTCTGGAGCTTCCATAAATTTGGCCCTACATTCTTTACCCTCGAGAACTGAGATATGAGGATCTCCTTAAATTTCAAGTAGTTCAGGGTCTGTTTCAAAATTGGTGAGGAGTACAAATATGTTTTTGCCTTCCCCACTAGCTTGCTGCATAGCAGAATAAGTAGTTGGAAGTCACTCCATCGACCAATCTTTTCAGCTCCTCAGTATATTCAAAGAATGTTATCACATCATCTGATTCTTCTCCAGAGAACTGTGGGAATACCTGTTTGGGTTTATTGTTCTAAAAAATTCAGAATCGTTCATCTCAGAACTAGTTGGGAGAGACATACTTGTACTAGAGCTTACACTGAAATATAAGATTATTTTCTCAAAATTTCTACTATTTCCAACAAATCTCTGATTGCCTAATATGAACCAAAGACCAACTCACTGTGATAGGTCAATTTACTTAATTTTTTTTCGGGACCTAATCACATCCTGTCGGCTGCTGCACCATTTGTTATGTGGTTGCTCTTTTCCTAAATAACTTACTTTCTTTATGAATTTACCTCTCTTCAATAACTACAAGACTTACAAAATTTCCCTGACTCTAATATCTGTATCACTTCTTACATGTTCATTCTATAAGGAAAGCAAATTCTATATCTCTAGCCGATTCCTAATTTTTCTCACGTTCTTATCCTGACTGTTATAGGTTATTCCTTACTAAAAGAAACGAATCCTCTAATTTCTTTCTGGGGCTGTCTCCTCTTCAGATATTGACAAATTTATTTTTAAAGCTGCACCAGCCAATATCTTAGCATAGAGGTGACTCTTATTTAGGGAGACTTTTCCAGACTTTTGGTGCACATAGGTGAATAAATTTAGTGCTTAAACTCATAAATTAAACGCTTTACTGTGGCTAAGTAAATTCTGGTTTGCAGTCATAACCTCTATAACAACATGTTATACCTTTCAATCCCCCCCCCCCACTATGGTTCAGTTTAATAAGTGGTAGTTTTGATTCATATCACAGGCAAAACTCAGGTATAGAAGAAAAAACATATTTATTGGAATCTAAAGACATATACGCTTAGACCAATTCACTTTCAATTAGATCACTAACATGCTAAATCAAACTGTATCAACTGATTAATACTCTAATGCATGAACAATAAATCCTTCTTTTAAGTTAGAGATTAAACACACATAATATACACATTATACACTTCTAATCAATATTCTACCTATTATGTTAGTCTTGCACATTAAACTAGTCACAATCATCTATAATCATTCCAGACAATTTGTCTTATGGACATTAGCCACTGCTAAATAATCACTTAAAGTTCTTAAATAATGTCCTTATTCGATAATTACACTACAGTGATCGTTCCCCTTTACTGACTGGGTAATTATACAACAAAATCTGTACTTTACCATTTCTTGGGGCAGGATCTCCAGGTCTGTCTGAACTGTCCTTCTTTCTTTGAATTACCTCTCGATACTTCCGTAAGTCTGCATTCACGTGGTGGGTCACTATGGTCATCAGCTTAAGCTATGCTCTGCACTTGGCATTGTTCCCGCGTCTATTCTCGATCTGTTTCGGGCCATCCTTGTTTCTACTGCCGGTTCATAGGATACATCCGTGATATTATTCCGTCGGAACTTTCAACAAAGGAGCGAAGACAGCATATGCCGACATCTCACACTTTAGTACCGGCAGAAATTCAGACATCGAAGAGAAAGGCGCACCGTCTGATATCATACTATCGCCAAGAAACACCATCAAGAACTTCCGGTCCATGGGAGAAGTCGAATCATCATCCAGCAAAATAGGCAAAAAAAGCCCTGAGAAAGGGGTGCAAATCCTTTTTATTCTTCCTTCACTTTCCCCCTTTTTAGCACCTTGTTACTAGCTGCAATAGCGCCCTCTTACTTTTTGCGATCTTTTCCTGCCTGCTACTTTCTTCGTCCGACGAGATTTCAGCACATCGTGAGATCTCTAGCAGTGTCTTCCGGGAAATGAATGTGCATCGCTTTCCAAGATTGCCAATGCCTCAGGCCCGCCCATGACCTTTGGACTATTGTTTACATCTAATTTACACATTCATTGTATACATGATGCATTCATATAATACTAATTTATACACAAAGTTCTTTACATGGTATTACAATTCTACTAAAAGGAGGTATTTCTATTTACAGTTAGTACTTTATTTCTTCTGCTCGAGTACAGGTTTTTTCTCTCAGCTGATTTTTCTGACTTGTTAAATCCTGAATGAATTGTTTCCTTTTAAAAGTTCTTCATTCAGGATGTAACAATGCCCAACTTAGAACTTTGCTTTATACCGATGATGTAGTAATCCTAAACATATTCAGTGCAAGTCTACAGGATTCTCTAATTAAATTGAATAGCAGCTGTAACAAATTTTGATGCCAATACAAATTCATTTGCATTGGCATCAAAATCACCAATTAAAATACCAAAGCTAAGAATTAGGCAGGAACATAGAAAACTCAGCTGTATTCTCCATATGGAAACTTTAAAAGAAGTAAAATATTTTAACTATGCAGTCACTGATTTTAGTGAAAATGGCAAATTAAATTTGGAAATAGACAACAGAATATGCAACGTCGGTGTGGTTGGGAGCCAGTTGAATAAATTTATATGGAATAAGAGAGAAATTAGCCAAAACACTAAACTATTAGTATACAAGACAGAGTTCAAACTAGTTTTTAAGTTGTGGATCTGAGAGTTTGGTTAGAAATAAAGCACTTGTTCAAAGACTATAGATGACAGATATGAGTCTGATAAAAATTAGGGAAGTGAACTGATGCCATCAATGGCAGAATTATATGAAAAAATGAAGATATTAGAAAGGAACCTTATATTATTTGTATTGAAGAATGTGTGAGCACAGGTAATCTAACATGGTATGGTCACTTACTTGAGTGAGGAAAGTTAGCAAGACAGGTGTTTGTTGCCAAGTTGGTAGGAAGAGACAGTGGAAGACCAAGTTCTGGGTGGATTAATTTAGTCAGAAGTGCTTGAAGCACAAAATATTAGATATGACAATATTGGAGTGCTGACAAGTAGCAGACTAATTTGGAGTAAAATTCATTTTTGAAAATTATGAAGACAACTACCATGTTTGAATAAAAACTTTAGTTTAATATAACTAAAATCTGCATTCGACGTTTCGACTTTTATGTCAAGGTCATCTTCTGGAGCATACAACTATACACAGAAAACAAGCTACACTACAATCAAACTGGTTTGTTAAAGATGCTGACCAACCTCTGCAACAATTGTTGGCCTGACCTCTGGTGAAAAAAATTTGGAGTAAAATTGTTGATAAGAGATTGATATAAAGTAAACTTAATCACATAGCACCATCATAATAGTCTGAACATCCCTTGATGGTACATATCAGTAAATTGATGATGATTATGAGGACAGTATTTTCTTCATAGAAAATAAACTAATTTCTAAGTACATTTCATGACTGTGCATAAATTTACTAAATATCCTTTCATTACTTTTGTTCATGTGTCAGTTATCTGACTCCTCATATTATTGATTTGCTCACATTAGATTCTAAGGAATTTATAGCAGTTTGTGTAATATCAGGATGCTTGGGCAATTTATCCCTAGTTTGATATTTTCTTGAAATTATCTTATTTAATAATTTCTGGTAAAATTCATTTTGAAAATTATGAAGACAACTACCATGTTTGAATAAAAACTTTAGTTTAATATAACTAAAATCTGCATTCGACGTTTCGACTTTTATGTCAAGGTCATCTTCTGGAGCATACAACTATACACAGAAAACAAGCTACACTACAATCAAACTGGTTTGTTAAAGATACTGACCAACCTCTGCAACAATTGTTGGCCTGACCTCTGGTGAAAAAAATTTGGAGTAAAATTGTTGATAAGAGATTGATATAAAGTAAACTTAATCACATAGCACCATCATAATAGTCTGAACATCCCTTGATGGTACATATCAGTAAATTGATGATGATTATGAGGACAGTATTTTCTTCATAGAAAATAAACTAATTTCTAAGTACATTTCATGACTGTGCATAAATTTACTAAATATCCTTTCATTACTTTTGTTCATGTGTCAGTTATCTGACTCCTCATATTATTGATTTGCTCACATTAGATTCTAAGGAATTTATAGCAGTTTGTGTAATATCAGGATGCTTGGGTAATTTATCCCTAGTTTGATATTTTCTTGAAATTATCTTATTTGATAATTTCTGGTATTTGGCCAACTCCATGAGGAGTGCATGTCTTTCTGTTATTCCACCTATGGTATAGATGTTATTTTTATAATTCAATCATCATTTAATATTGCGTGCATACAATCATATCAAAATATTATTATTATTCAGGCCTCCATGGAGTCAAAAGACTCATCGTGGGAAGTCCTTATTAGAAAACACAAAGACTATCATACCACTCCTTGAACTCAATGACCGTTCTTGCTCTAACCGCTCTCTCAGGCAATGCATTCCACGGTTCAACCACCCTCCATTCAAAGAAACCACTCCTCACCCTCTTGCTCACAGCTTCCTTTCTTAACTTCCAGGGATGGCCCCTTGTCATCACTCCTTCCTGCCGTTCCACCAAGCGAAAGAACTCCAGAACATCTACCCTGTAACTGCCTCTCAACAGTTTAAAAGTCTCGATCATATCACCTCTCTTTCTTCTATCCACCAAACTGCAGTCTACATTCCCTCAGTTGATCCTCTGAACTGACATTGTACAGGTCTGAAACCATCTTTGTTATTCACCTCTGTACCCTTTCCACAGTTAATTTATCCTCTTCAAATCCTGGGGACCAAATTTGAGAACAATAGTCTAAGTGTGGTCTGATTAGGATCTTATACAATCAGGGCCGCATTTACCATTAGGTGCATGAGGCGAAAGATGGGGCCTCACTCTCTATGTGGAGCCTCATTTTAAAACCTTACTCCTCACAAAGCACAATAAAAAAAACAGCATAGTTATAATTGCAAAATAAAATACTTATTTTTAAATATTAAATTCATAATATAAAAACTAGAGGCCGCTGAAAATTTTGTGAAGCTTCCTGCTTTCATTCGAAATACATTGTTCTTTCCTTAGAATATAAAACTAACAGGAACTGTGTATTCCATAAAATTCATGTATGTAAGCATACCATTTCTTTGCTGGACATATATACACGTCCAGCAAACCTGGATAAAATTTGTCCACCTGCTGAAAGAACATGGAAGAGAAGTGTAGTTTGACCATCATGTTCATTAGAAGGTGCGATAATCCTTCACTCTGAAAAGAACACTTAACTACATTACCTGACCTACGTAGTAGCTATGTTCTGTGGCCTATAGCAAGAAACGTAGTTACTTGCCGTTTGCTCGGTAACCGGAATCTAAGTTATATCAGACTAAATACCTATGGGTTATATTCATTTTGCTGCTTGTTTTTATCGTATAATTATAGTTTTTAATGCCAGCGTAAAATAAGAAATCCTTTCATACTTTCTTCACTTTGGAAGATCAATGTCACTATCAATTTTTTTGCTAATTATTTTAATCGCCAGTACATTTTAAAATTCTCCAAGAACTTGATTGAAGATAATTATTTTTGTCAAACAATTATTTCATAAATTCATGAAAATCCGAATCTAAAAATGAATACAGCCTCCATCTGTTCCAAATTGAGTTTCCTATTTTATTCATAATCTTAGTTCGAAGGTTAGTTATCATATGTAAATCTTGAATTATATTCATGTAATGCATACTTTTTATAACGTAATCTGTAGGTTGTTGCATTTCAACATTCTTGATTTCCCCCCTAATCACTCACTACAAATCAAAATAAACGGCATTTATGAAGTCAACTGTTATGTACATGTTTTCAGCTAATTTTGATATTATGCAGCAGTTTTGAAGTAGCGATATTTTTCCTGCAGTTTATCTTTTGAAACGTGTAGGTGCATGCGTCAAAATGAAATTTTATTTCCAAAATTTTCATAACACAATTAATTCGCCTTTAATGGTTAACTCCCCCCTCCCAAAATTATTATCACCACACACAAATACTGCTAGATGACGTGCGCACTTTCTTTTTGTTTGAATTCGTTATTTTTCCAAAGTAATTGTAGTGTTGCAGTTTTAAGCAAAAGACAAAGGCATAGAATCTCTGATAAAATATCATTGGATATAAATTAAAACTACTCACAATCGGAAACCCCGAGTAATGCAGTTTAACACAATTTGTTGTTCATAAAAAAAAAATAATAAAAAAATAGTTCCTAAAATTGAAATGTGCAACCCATGTAACTTTATTTTGCAAGGAAAGGAAGCAAAATGTCATATTTATTTTAAATATTATTTAAAAAATATAAATATTTGACATAATATTTCCAAGGCAAACAAACATTTTGATTATTTATTTTCGCACATGTGAAATTCGTTTTTATTTGGGAAGAGATACAATAAGTAAATTGTGCAGCAAAAAAGGGTCAATCCAAGAAATACAGTGCAATAACTACAATAATCCGTTAACGGCGGTGTGGGGGGGGTAATTGCATTTTAACAGATAGAATGCTGATGAAATTTCATCAGCATTCTGTTGTAAAAAGTGCCGCATTTGAAGAAATATTAGTGGCATAATAATAAAATAGCAAAATTCATAATGCTTCAGAATAACTTGATAATTTTGATAATACCAAAACAAGATGAGACACATCTGTAGAAATCTATTATTATTATTAGAGTTCTTTTAATTATGAACTCTATAAAGATATACTTAATAAATTTGTATTTTTGTGTTTTTAAATAAATAAACTAGTTTCATTTTGTCACAGATGGATTTAGCTGGACTACCTGACTTTTAGGCTATTGTTCTTATCAATATTGTAAAAACTCGATTGTAGCTTAAATATTCCAATGCACATTACATCGATTTTTTACTTAGGTCAAGTCCCATAAGAATGTTGAAAAAAATAACCTTGTTTGTCTCTGTATATTTTGTATTAGATATTTTTGTAAATAGTCCTTTGGAAATTAACTGTATATATTTCTTTAATAAGAATATGTTAGAGTGTTAAAAACAAAGGCAATGTAATAGATCTACGTGGTGGCATTAGAAAAGTTGTTTATTATTTGTGTGTATGAGAAAAGCTTACAAGCTCTACATGTAAACACCTCCGAAGTCAGTCAGAAAGGTTCAAACAACTTTCCGATGGTCGGCAACTTACAATCAAAAGAAGACACAGAAGAGAACAAAGAGCGGGCTGAACTTGAAACTTAAGATGAAAGAAGCATGCCGAATTCTTCGTGGGTTACAAACTTTGTGCAAGGTCTCAGAGAAGGCATAATAAAAGGGGACAGAGCTAAGCATATAGGGCTTCCCGTTTCCAGATGTTGCTAGAGAGGTGCTTCCCGGTTCCAGTCTTAAGAGAAGGCTTCGAGTTGCCGAAAGGAGATGTTCCAATCGCCAGAGAAAAGCTTCCAGGCCAGAGAGGATCGCAGTTGACAGTTGGCGGCAATTCGAGTTATTGGAGGTGGCAGAAAAAAGGAGGTAGTCGTCCAGGCATTTTTGGCGAGCCCAAGCAGAGGAAAAAAGGCGAGACAATTTACCCGAAGCACCTTTGCTCGGAAGTTTTTCTTTTCACCGTGGGAGAATAACTTTTTGCCGGAGCTCTATATGAGTATCGCAAGGCACAGTTCAGTCCGCTATTTTCCAAATGAGATATTTCTGAAGCCAGATGTCCTGAAGGAAGCTCAAGATCTGAGATGAGAGAATTACCTTAGAACTTTTTGTGCAAGACCTTTGACTGAATGTGAGATACAGAGCTTTTGTAACTTATATACCTTTGTACAATTCCTCTTATAATGTGTTTTAGTTGGACAATTAAGATTTAGATTAACAGTAATAAGAAGTCATTAAGAAAATCTATTGGCATATTTGAAGTTGATATGTAGTTTGTAAAAGTAACTTAATAGAGAGTTAGCTAACCTCTTTGCAAGTATACTAGAAGTTTAATAAGTGGAAATTGTAAACAGAGTAAATACGTTTTTGAGTTAAAAAAATTTTTGCCATCGTTTTGAAACACGTTCCAGAGACAACAGAGGTTTTTTTGTGTGCCGCTGCCATTTGTATTAATTAGTTGGGTAAGAGCAGTTTCTATATTGTTAAACTGTGAATGAAATTATTATGTATATTTTGTCCTTCATTCACATTTAACATAACCTATCATATATTAAGCATGACTTATTTAAAAAATTACTTGTTAATCCCTTGCTTAAGAATTATTTTTCATGTATTATTCCTGAATTTCATCAGCTATTATTTGATTAAATAATTTTAATGTATATTTTACTATTGGAAGGACTCAGTAATAAATATCATTTATCTTATTTACTTTATTCCTTCAATAATATTATGAGAAATTATATGTATATAATTTAATATACCTTATATATATATACTGTAACATATATTTTATTATTGTTAATTGTAAATGAAATGAAAGAGAAAATTAAGTAACTGTAATATTTTTATTAATGTTTTTCATTACTCAGTGTAAAAGTATAGCCTTATGTAACATTAACGCGAATGTTTATGTTTTGTTCGTTGCCATGGAGAGAGAAATAAAATGGAACGTGCGTGGGTAGACCGTGAGCTTCGATAACGAGGAGAGAAGAAAAATATATGAGTGGTAATATAAGAGTAAAGAAGAGAGAGTTTTTTGAAGCGGGAAGAAGGAAGGATATAAGCAAGGGGGTGAAAGTAAATAAAAAGGACTGAAGGGCAGGAATTCAAGAGAGTAGTATTTAAAAGTGTGCTATGACGAAGTGAATAATAATCTAGTTATGACCTTGAAGAATTCTTTTTTTAAATGTGTTCCATAGGTGTAATAAATATAATTTGAAGATGTGCTCACATTAAATCTGACGTGCTGAAGATTAATTCCGGTAAGGACAGTCATATTTTATTTATTTCTGTGTATGAAGACTTGAGTGATAGTTCCATTTTGCTCATTCTAACATTTACTGTGGCATATCACCGAAGTTAGAAGTTAAAAATAATTTGCCTTGAAATAATATCTGCCGTGTTTAATGATATGATAAGTGCCAGCTGAGAGTTAAGTGTGGAGTATAACTGAGAAATATGAGCAAACTAATTAAACTAGAAATTCTGTTGTATTAATCTGAGTAAGGAATCTTGTAATAGAGAAAATTGTGAGACTTGTATGTGAAGATTTTGAAGACTGAATTAATATGAATGATTTGACCTGATGTACTAACTTAATTGTAATGTCTTATTTTAGAAGTGGAATTCATGTATTTGTCATATAACCTTATATTAAATGTTTTGTTTTATTAATTTCAATATTGTGTTTGCCTGATTCTTTTTTATTGCACCGTTCATAAATAATTCGAATCTAGCGGGAGCCTCAAGTGAAAAATATTAAATTCGGCCTGAATGAGTAAGGAGACTGCCAATTTAATTGAAGATTGATTCTACTATTTTATATAGACTAATCTAAATATAGGGTGGCGCAGTATAGATATAAATTTCTCTACATTTGGATTAGTGATCAATTAGCAATTAATAGATTTTATTAATAAGAGTACGTTATAACAAAATGGCAGATTCGAAACTAGGATATACGTGCCAACAATATCACATAAATAGAGCATTTGAATTTCAAGTTTTTTTTTCAATCAATTTAATTTATTATTTATAAATTAAATTGATTTTTCAGTTAATTTTTTGTGCACCAAGATTCTAGTCGTTTTAGGGTAAAATGTCGAGTAAAAAAGTGGATGTTAGCGAGCATAGCAAGTTATCGTTACTATTTATTGCCTCTACGTTTTAACTAAAACTGGAATTATTATGCTTATTACTGCAACTTAAAAAAATCAAAGCTGGAGTTGAATAAATCTTGTAATAAATAAATGTTGTAATTCCATAAATATGATGATTTTTGCAATAATTTTTATTACCATAAATTAAAATTTTTTATTTTTAGTGAGAATATATCTGAACTTTACAGTTCTTGAAGTTCCAATTTTTACCTTGATTAGCAAGCTTAATTTGATTGCATTTAAATTCTTAAAAAAAAAAAAAAAACTTTTATCCTTATACCAAATTATTACCATACCTTTTAATATTTTTTTGGTATTCAGAATTTTTGTAGCAACTGTGATGCTTGTCAACGAAGCTTGTCAAATAAAATCAACGTTCTCAAAGTCAATAATCAACACTGCAATCGAAATCTTTCACAGAAAGATTTTAATTACATCTTTCTTTAAATTAATTATGAATCAATTACATGGAATATTTAAAAGTGTAAATAATATATATATTTAGAATTACATTAAAAGATTTTAAACTATTTAGAAAATTTAATAATAAATATAAAGTATCTTAGAAGTTGCATAATTATTTATATTCCATCGATATAAGTTAGTCATTTATTTATATAAAATGACTTACAAGGTTGCTAGTTTAATATTACCAAGTTTTTTTAATATTAATATTTATTGTATACATGTGAAATTCGTTTATATTTTTGGGAAGAGACACAATAAATAAATTGTGCATGAAAAAGAGCCAAATATCGTAGAACAGTAAAGGAAATTCCAAAAAAAATGGTAATTAAACTGATAGTTTAGTTACCGTTATTTGGCTAGTACTTGTAAAGCAGTATACTGTATATAAGTATACATACCTAATTATATGGTTAAAGGTAGTTGTCGCAGTCGGTAAGAATTTATTATTTATTTATTTATTATTATTATTTTACTGTTACTCGTTTATTTTAACAAAACCAAGATACTACTGTTTCTATTTTTGTATTTTTTAAGCTTTTAACATAATTGTTTATTTTATTTATATGTTTATTTTGGATTTAATAAATATTTATTTCGCTTTTGATAGATTAATACACATAATGTGATGCCAAGAAAATTTGAATCCGTAGTTAGTAAAAGAAAACGACTTAGAGAAAATGAAAAACAGCTAAATAGACAAAAGGGGCAATTTTGTCTTTCTTGCGTTCTGAAAATGAAGAATTTCATAGAACTGACGTTGTACTTCACAGTTCTCGGAATGAAAACGAAACATTGGTACCATTATCAGGAGGAGATGAAAGTGAAAATGAAGAACATCAAAATGATGTGGAAAACATAGAAGGAGAGGAAAGAGGTAAATGAAACAAATCAAGAGGATTCTGAAGAAAATTTTCACTCGGAGTCAGTACTTACCAGCAAGCAAGCTGTCTCTTATCCTACCGATATAGCAGTGTGGCCACTTACTATTAATGAACAGTTTATCGAGCATATTTTAATAAATATGCCCCAGAATGTTGGTAAAATCGAAAATTTAAAAAACAAATACACAGAACGCAATAGAATATATATCAGAAATGTAAATATATCACATTTGTACTGTAAAAAGGTGAATGGAACAAAGGAGAAACGAGAGTGGCTAATTTTTTCAGAAACCAGCAAAGCAATTTACTGCTTTGTTTGTAAATTGTTTTCTAAGTCAAAATAATAGCTTAATGAAGGGTTTTAATGACTGGGGAAATATAACAGGAGCCTTATGTGATCATGAGCATTCTACTGAGCATATACAAGCGATGTGCACATATCACAAAAGAAAATCAAGTTCTGTAAATAGTCCAATTGATTCTGAATTGATCAAACAAATACAATCTGAAGAAAATTATTGGAGAGAGGTTTTAAAAAGAATAATAGCTACCATTAAGTTACTGAGTAAACTAGGGTTAGCATTTGGAGGAAATACAAATGATATTTTTTTGATTCTTGCGGAAATTATTTATCGTGTTTACATTATTTAAGTGAATTTGATTTTTTAAAACATCACATGAAAATGTATGCCAACTGTGGTTCTGGCAGATCAAATTATCTTTCTTACCATACTTGTGATGAATTCATAGCGTTAATAGCTAAAAAAAACGAGAAACATTAATATCAGAAATTAAGGAAGCTGCTTATTTTGCAATAATACTTGATTCAGCGCCTGACATTGCCCATAATGACCAACTAGCTATGATATTTAGGTATGTTGCTGCAAATTCTGACATTAGATAAACATTTATCGGGTTCAACAGAATTATACAACATAATTCCTTATATTTAGAAGAGGTAGTATTAAAAAATTAGGAGAATTATCTATGGATATAAAAATGTGCAGAGGGCAAAACTATGATAACGCTGCCAATATGAAAGGTATCTATACAGGTTTACAAGCTAGGCTGAAAAAACGTAGTCCCTCCGCACATTATATACCTTGCTCTATCATTCCTTAAATTTAATTGGCAACTATGCCGCGGAATCTTGTCCGGAAGCAGTGCAATATTTTTTGTTTTATTCAAAATGTATATAATTACTTTTCATCGTCAACAAGAATATGGGGTATACTCCTTAAACATATAGAAAAAAATCTTTAACAGTTAAAAGACTAAGTGGAATGAGGTGGTCCACAAAAGCTGACGCTATATTGGCTTTGAAACGTGGATATAAACAAATTATAGGCGCATTACTTGAACTATCTATTTCTCCTCATGTAAAACCTATTTCTAAATTAGAGAGCTCATCATTGGCTGAACGTTTTGACAAACCAGAAACAGCAATTTTAACAGTTATGTGGGACAAAATTTTATAACGAATAAATGCTACTAGTAAATTTCTACACGATCCCGATATAGACTTGTTTTTAGCTAATAATTTGTTACCCTCTTTAGTTGGTTTTATTTTAGATATAAGAAATAGCTGTAAATGAAGTTTTGCTGCTGTAAATGAAGAAGCGAATTTATTAACAGATGAAACAAAATTTAAAGATGAAAAGGAAAGAGTTAAAAAACGAAAAAAAATGAGTGACGAAGTTTCACAATCTAACAATGAGATTATATTACATGGGAAAAAAAATTTCGCTGTGAACACTTTTAATGTCATTTGCGATAAGCTGATTTTGGAAATTAATGAAAGAACAAAAAGCTATTTCGACAATATTAGATAAATTTGAAATTTTTTTGAAGGAATATATAGATCAAGACAAGTACAAGACTAGTATTGATAACATTTTACAAACTTATAGGACTAATATTGATCCAGAAAAATTTACTGATGAAGTTAAGCAATTTTTAATAAAGATAAAGGAAGAAAATTCTTCAATTAAAAATATGTACAAATTTATAAACGATGGGTTAAGGTCTGCTTTTCCAAACATAGAAACAATTTTAAAAATATTTTTGACGATGCCTATTTCAAATGCAAGTGCTGAATGCTCATTTTCAGTGTGGAAATGAATAAAAAATTATTTAAGAAGCAACTTGCACCAAAAAAAAAAATAAGTGACCTGTCGTTATTATGCATTGAATCAGATGTAATGGACTCGATCAATTATGATGACATTTATAGATATATTTGCTAAAACCAAAGCCAGAAAAAAAAAACTTCTAGTTATTAATTTTTTTATTTACATTTGAACTGATTTATTTTTATACTTTTTTAAAATGCAAATATATGTATACCAATGTTCTATTGTGTTATTAAAATGAGTTATTATGGAAATGTTGACTTTTATTTTCAATAAACTAAAAAAATGCTTATTTTTGAGGGCCTCACCTTGGGCCTCCAAAAGTATAAATGCAGCCCTGTATACAATGGAATAAGAACTCTTTTATCTCTGCAGGTCAGCGTCCTTCTCAGCATTGCAGCAATCCTCTGTGTTACCTTCACCACCTTTGCAATATGCTCCCTGAATTTCATTTTTCTATCAGTCATCACCCCGAGATCTCTTGCCTCCCATACTTCTTCCAGTATAACTCCTCCAATCGAGTATGCATCCTCCCATCTATGGATCCCAAACTTCAAGACTTTACATTTTTCTGCATTAAACCGACATCCCCCATTCATTTTCCCATCTGTCTAGTTTATTCAAATCCTCTTGCAGGGCTGCCACATCTGCACTATTACTGATAAGCCTTCCAAGCTTCACATCATCTGCAAACAACTGAATATCCCCTTGCAATCCATTGACAATGTCATTTATATAAAGGTTGAATAATGCAGGTTCCAGTACTGAGCCCTGTGTAACCCCACTTGTAACCTTCTGCTTCCTTGATATTGCCCCACCATACACAACTCTCTGATACCTATCAGACAGCCAATCCTGAATCCAATTGACTAACCTGACATTTAAACCCATGTGCTGCAACTTAAATATCAGCTTATTGTGTGGCACCCTGTGAAACGCCTTTGCAAAATCCAAAAAAAAATGCAGTGTATGCCTTTCCCCTCATCAACTGCTCTTGTCACTTTATTATAAAAGGCAATCATGTTGCTAAAGCAAGAGCGCCCCTTAACAAATCCATGTTTTTTCTCACAGATAACATTTCCCTCATCTGCTCAACACTGTATATAGTCCCTCACTAATTTCTCCAAGACCTTAACAACTACTGATGACACCCAAACTGGCCTATAATTAGACACTTCCAGTCTGCTACTGCCCTTGTGCAGCGGCACTATCTTACCTTCCTTCCATTCCTTGGGTACTATTCCCGCAGCCAGACTTTTATTGAAGAGCCAGGCCACCGGAGCTGTCAGTTCTTTAGCACATTCTCTCAAAACTCGTGAAATACCATCCAATCCCACAGCTTTACTGATATCCAGAGTACTCAGTATTTGGAACACACTCTCCTTGCACATCTAAACCCTGAATCTGCCCTATCCCTCTAGTATTAAAACCTTCTTCTCCAGGATGAAATACTCCAATAAAATGCTCATTGAACAACCCCACTATGTCCTCTGCATTATTCACTCTATTCCCATTTTTATTCTGCATCGTCATTCTTCCACAATCATTTCTCCTCCTACTGGCCACATAGCAAAAAACTTCCCTAGGATTTTCTTTGGATCTTAGTTTCAATCTCTTCTCATATTCCAGTTTTGCCTTCCTCACCATACTGGTCACTCTCCTGGCCTGCATCTTATATTCTTCGTGCATCTGCCCTCTGCCCCTCTCCTTATCTCTTCCATAATCTCTTTTTCAACTGCAGTTCCTGTTTGATATTGTTTATCATCCACTTCACACCAAATTGTGTTGCTTCTTCACTTGTGGAATACAGCTTACTATTGTTGCTAACAAATATTCCTTCACAATTTCCCAAGCACTAATGATATCCTGGCCTTCCAATTCTGTCCTCCATGGAACTGCCCCTAGTTGATACCTAAGACTATTATAATCACCTGCCTTATAATTCCACATACATTCCCTTTTCTTTGATACTCCTGCATGCCTATTCATCTTCCAAGTCAAAACCACGTGGTCACTCTCTCCAGCTGGTGGGAGAGATGTTATCTCACTTATTATCAGCTCTTCTGACACTATGACCACATATGCACATTGGGTGGGGAGCAGATGTTTAGGCATTTGAGCTTGGAATCAAGAAGAATGAAGAATTTGATCAAATATATAAAAATTTAATATCAAATGTATACAACTTTGACAGATGTTTCTTATTACGATGCTGAATTTGCATTATTGAAAACAAAATAGTGAGTGATAGGCATAATAGTCTATATAATTGAATTGAAATAGAAGGAAATAAACTTTGATAAAAATTTGAAAATAATCTGTGCCCATAGTGGGATTCGAACCCGCAACCTGTTAGTTAGAGAGCAGATACATTACCATATAGCTTGTTATACATGTAATTCCTTTTGTTGTGTCTGCGATAGCACTTATCCAGTTGGAACACATCTTTGTGAGCAGACTCCATGACATCATATTAGCAAAGAATAAAAACAGCCATTACTTATTTGCTAACATGATATCATGGAGTCTGCTCACAAATATGTTTTCCACCTGGATAAGTGCTATCGCAGACACAACAAAAGGAATTACATGTATAACAAGCTATATTGTAATGTATCTGCTCTCTAACTAACAGGTTGCAAAATCCCACTATGGGCACAGATGTTTGATTATGTTTAGGTGGGAGATGAATTTCATCACCCACCTAAACACAAGAGCAGTGTGATAACACCACCCTGCTTATTTGGAGGCCTGTGGTGGCTTGAAAAAAAAAAAAAAGCTTCATGTTTGACCTACAGTGCAGGATTTCCAGGTTATGTAAAAAATTTAAAAAAAATTTAACAATTTTAACATATATGGATTAGATCAGATTGGTGATTGGATTTTTGATAGATATCAGAGATTTGTATATGGGGCAACAGTATAAGGGGGAGTAGAAAAGTTACAAGTGGTATTCCACAAGTTTCAGTACTGGGACCATTACTATTTACTCTTTTTGTCAATGATATTGTCACAGAACCACAGGGAGATGTTCAGCTGTTTTCAGGTAATGTGAAGTTTGGGAAAGTTATTAGTACTAGTCCTGATATTTTGGCTCTTCAAGATGATTTGAATAAGCTGGAAAGATGGGCAAATCAACGAGGATGTTAGTTTGATGCATTTAAATGTAAGGTTTTAAAATTTAGGATCTGCAGATTGGATGCATCATACTTATTTGGTGGAGTAATACTGGAACAAGTAGAGGAGGCAAGGATCTTAGGGTGATTGCAGATAGACATTTGAAGTTTAGAGGATATATTTCAAAGGTTTTGACGATAAGTCAGAGAATTGCTGCAATATTGAGGAGGACATTAACCACTAGAAATAAAAGTGTATTGGTCCATTGTATAAATCTCTTATCAGACAATATCTGGATTTCTGTGCTCAGATCTGGTCGCTGGGGATGAAGTAATCTTATAAGGGATGCAAAGATATCTGCATCCTTTTCAAGTTATGCAGGTATGTTAGATATCGGCATAGTTTTTTCCCTATGTGTATAATGCATTTAATGCGCTCTCTCTCTCATTTTTTTATTTTTTTTTAAATTGTATTTTAGATTAGAATTAGCAGTTCATGCCAAAAGTATAGGTCTAACAACAAGTTTGATTTCTGATGCTGGACATACACAAGTAGTGGCAGGTACAAAAACAGTTGTGGGAATTGGTCCAGGCAAGTAAAAAAATATATAATTGATTTAAACTAGAATATATATTAATGTAAATTAATGCTTAATAATAACTGTAAGATATTATATTCAGCCAGTAGTGATCAGAGGAAGGAATAGTTATAGCCTTCAACACAAAAGCAAAGATAAACTGCTTGAATTACAGGCCGTCTCCACTATTATATGTGTAAATTTCAAAATGAGGACTTAAAAATGAGACTTATTTGTGCTTGTGATCCCCCAGAAGGTCTCACTAACGAAGAAGAATTTTCTGAGTCAGAAAAGGCATTCTATGTAAAGAAAATATAAAAGCAGATTTTTGTTGAGAACTTAACAGCAGAAGAGGAAATGAATACCAGACATATTATCATTACTATTCAAGAATAATTATAGTGAATTTAAAATGAGGAAGTGATCACCATGGAGTGGAGTCCAAAGACTCGTCCAAAAGCCAACACTTAATCACAAAGTATGTCATATCTCTTCTTAAGAGATATGACATGCTTTGTGATTAACACTGACAAAGCACCCATGACCATCTCAGGCATCCTGTATCACTCATTTACTACTCTGCAAGCAAAAAAAAAAGTACCAGGTGCATAATACCTGCAGCATATTTACAAATTTTCGAAGTTGATTGTTGTGTCATTACAGCAGCTAAAAATGTGCTTACCATAACCAGTATGATTGAAAAGTGTAAATATAACTTTAACATGTATATAGTAGAAGAAAAAGAATCATATGTGATGTAATAATCATTTACTATTTTTAAAAAAAATTTATTTATTCATTATTCATCAGCTCCGTCAGTATAGACGAAGCCCTTTGGTCAGGAAGACCTGGGTTCAATTCCCATCAGTGATGTGAGGAACATTTATCTGGTCTCTTTCGACTAAAGGTGAGTTAGCCGGTCTCATATGGAGATAGGAGTTTTTTCACCTGGAAACTCGAGTATGCCGGTCCCAAGCCCATATAAAATTGGGGGATTGTGGAAAGCAATGGTGAACTACTCTGTAAAAATCTCACCAGCAATAGTTGGGCAATGCCTACAAAGTCGCCTACGGTCAGAAACGACTGAAAAGGAAGATCAGATCATCAGCTACAGAAATTATTGGTCTGTGATGATTGAAATGGGGTATATAATTTTTACTCTGAACGAAATTGAATCCGTGACTAAATACACCATCAATAGTAGTTCCATTACATGTAATATTGAATATCTGATGTTATGTCCAAGTTAAAGATGACACAGTTCTTTTTCATCTTCAGAATTCAGTTGAATATGGAAATCACCAGTGAGACCAATGAGTAAATGATCCAGTGGCTCTTCTAATAATTTTGTAACCTTCATTTGAATATGGCACCAAATTTCTGTATATAAATTTATGAATATTAGCTAGTGGGACCCCTGGAGTAATGTGTATGGCAATGAGCATGGATCCACAAATGTATCCAACTATCTGTTACAGCTATAGAAACACTGCTCTTTTAGTGTGGTGCAAATAGGTGTGGAGTACCTATGGTAAGTGAATCTTCATGTTGATTTAATGCTACAGCACCATTACATATAACGATCTCCTCGTGCCTATGGACTCATGACCTTGGCTACGGTGTTTCTCCATGTACTTCTATCGCTTGACATGGCAGTTGCTTCTTCCAAGGAAAGTCTTGAGGTCCTTTGGATTTGATCTATCCATCTTGTTCTTGATCTTCCTTTCCTGCATTTTCTCCTACTTTTCCTTGCATTATTTCCTTTCGATGTTATCACCATCTCGCCATGATATATGACCAAAATACTGACTGTGTCACTCAATCTCTTTTTGATGTTTAACTGATTGAGAATACTGACATTGGTTCTTTTATCCAACCATGAGATATTCAACATCCTTCTCCAGCACCACATTTCAAAGCTGTCAAGTGTCTTTTTGTCTCTCTTACTAAGTGTCCATGATTCTGTACCATAGAGAACAATTGAGAAAACAAAGATATTCACTAGTTTATATTGGGTAGTGTTAGAAATAGTTCTATCTTTCTATATCTTTTTTAGTTGTGTCATGGCGTTCCTTCCTGTTGCAATTCTCCTTTTTATTTCCGTATGACAACTGCCTTTATTATCCATCAACTCCGAGTATTTTAATAATAAGGTGCAACATTGTTTGGCTATTTGTATATGAAAATATGACTTCTGCATTACTTCAATCTTGGTATCACCTCTGAGTCTGCTCCCACTCATGAGACCCCAGTGATGGTCGAAACTGGTCTGGGTAGTGACCTTTCCCATAATGCATAGTATTATACATGTCTGTAAGAATGCGTGCTTTGCATTATGGGATACGAAGGCAAGTGATGTGAAGTCATACACCTTTACCATGAGTTGCCCAAGTGCTGAAAAAAAAAACACTTTATCCAAGTGTTTGCTTGCACTTGGATAAAGGATTAAACCAAGTATATAATTTCTGGGTATCTTTAATTTATAATATAACCAAGTGGAAACACTTTTTTCAACAAAAGATATGATTTTAAACATATAAAAATATTATAGATTAAATATATTAAAGATTTAATATTGGATAACACATTGATATGATGATAACAGTGAATATTCGTCATTATTTAACCAAGTTTCAGTATACATACAACAGAGTCCACTGACTTACATACGAGTTATGTTCTGCAAACTTTATATAAGTTGAATTTTATTTAAGTCAGATATAACCTCTTACCTGTTAATCACACCCTATTGTTTACATGTTTATAGTACACATGTGTTAGCGCATTAACATCTTTTAACGGTTATTTCTCTTAGTTTTATTCTCAGGATGTACATACAAATTACATTTCATTATGCCTTCATTAAGGCAAAGTAATATAATGAAGTATAAATAGTATGAGAAGACAAAAAAAACTTTCATTTGGCCATTCAACTTTCCATATAATATTATCAAGAGATAAGTTCAAATGGAACAGGGACTTCCATTTTCTCATTGTGAAGTGTTTCAGTGACAGGCTTGAAAACAGCAAGAATTATGCTTTTATGCTACAGAAGTGCCACCTTCAAAAGTGTTACATGTTCATGTAGCAAGGGGAACTTATAAAGATGTTTTTAATGCTGTGACACAAAAATTAACTTCAAAAACTTCCAGATATGTGCAGGACATGTTACTTACATGGTGCAGAATTTATTTAAAAGATAATTATCAGATAAGTATTATAAACAATTTTTTTTTTTCTTTATAAGTTTTGTTTTCATCTCAAGGTCAGTTTTGATCCTTTATGCATGGATTCATTTTTCCACTTCTGTTCCTTTTTCCACTCATGGTTCTACTGTAACCTATTCTATCCTATCAGTGGTCCTAACAGGCACTTAAGCACCCACGACCTTTCCAAGTATTCTTGGACTTCACAACCACAACTGTAACTCGAGGATAAGGTGGTTAGCCCTATGCTTCCCAGTGTGTCCTATGTCTGTAGATGCGTGTGTTCACGGGGCCGGTTTGCCTATTCTGGGGGTACAGAAAACCTGAGTTTCTGGGTGATAAAAACCCCCTACCTCTGTATGAGACCGGCTAACTCATCTTTGGTTGAAAGAGACCAAGATAAAAGTTCCTAACATCACTGACGGGAATTGAACCAGGTGTGTCTGACCAAATAGGGCTTGTCTGTACCAACTGAGCTATGGAGGCTCTCTGTTGTAACTTGGTGCACACAAAACACTAAAAATTATGAAAATGTATGAATACAAATACATAGCACATCTGTGTTCGGTTGCAAGGAAGGCACACACACATGCACCACATAGGCTGCTTGCCTTGTAGACAACTACTGTTAGGTGGCTTTCGAGTAGCATACATGTGGTAAGTAAAATTTTTATAACTGAAATTTTCCTTAGCCCTTTCAGGATAATTAGCATAAATTAATTTATGTATGTCAAATTTATATACATCGAAGAATGCCTGAATCAGTATCTTGGTCTGTTGTGGGAGAGAATCTTTTGACATCCTGTATTAGTGCATAAACTGTACATTCATTGATACCATCGATGCATCCTTGTTTTGTATGAAATGTTGTAATAACTCATTTTATACAAATAGTAATTTATTGTTTTTCAACTGATCCATTTCACTGCAGAGTTTACTATTACTCATTGCTTTGCTATAATAAAATGTGAATTGATTATGAGCATTGGTTACATATATTAACTTTCCAGTGAGGCCACCAAGTTAATGCGACATATACATGTTGCTGATTTTTGTAACATGTATATGTTGCAAAGAACATGCATAGAACTTCAAAGATTCCTCCTTGAGATTTATGTGTTGTTAATGAATATGCAGGTACTAAAAGAAATTGTCATCTACATTTTATGTATATGCTATTCTTAAACAGAATCGTAATTGAACATTTGGTAACAGGTAAACATCTGCCAGGTATATATTGTTTATGTAAAGTTGAAGATTGTGTCCTATTTTCTTTTTGGAAAATTTCAGCTATACCTAATTTACACTTTCATCATCTTCATACTCAGTATACTCTAAAGTGGCAAGTATACCATTTACAAGGTGTGTCCAGAAAGTAAGGTTCGTTCAGAATTTACCACCAAATAAGATATGGGAGTGGGATTGCACATGCACGATAGCATAGAGTGATTCATTAGCTAGCAGTTGACTGCTTTGCTTTTGTTGCATTATTGTTTGATTGCTGTGATACGAATGATTTTTGAGTGCTGTGATACAAAATCCCACCAGTTGCAAGGTTTGTGATGTGATACAGTTTTTGGTTATGGGAAAAAAAACAGAAATTCACCAATGACTGTGTAAGGTTTATGGGACTGACGTAATGCATGACAGTAAGGTTAGGCAGTGATGTTTGTTTAAAGAAGGGTGCAACAATGTTCATAATGAAGAATGCAGTGGCCAGCCAGATGTGGTGACAGATGATTTGGTGGAAAGAGTGAACACCAAAATTCTTGAGAAATGTTGTTTCACAATTAAGGAACTCTTTTGAATTCCCAAAAGTTTCACACTCAGTCATTCATGAAACTGTGACAGAAAAACGTTTGTATTATATTGATGGTACTGGATTTCAAGAAAATGTGAGGGTAGGAATCTGTAGTGATAGTGGATAGAGATTTGAAGTTGAGAGCATATATTGTGAAAGTTGGCAGAATGGCTCAAAGGTTTACTTGTATGTGATGATTACTTGGTATGAGATTAAAGCCAGTAAAACAGAATATATGGTTGGTTGTTGCTGTAGGCCTGGGAATTCCAGAGATGATCTGGAAGAAATGCATCAGCAAATTAGTACAATGAGTGCACATTGAGTGATTATTATGGGTGCTTCAACTATGGAGATATAGACTGGAAAGAAAAAAGATCACATGAAAAGATAGAAATGGAAGTTATACACCTACTAATTACTTGAGGCAGCATATGATGGAGGGGACTAGGGATGTCCACATTGCCTCCGATTGGCAAAAGTGAGAATAAACCAAGGTGGTCTTGACTTGGGAGATTTGTAAAATATAAGAAATATTCTGTCAATATGGGGTATATGTGGAACTACAAAGCAGGTGATTATGGCAGGCTTAGGAGGAGGCTTGAATCTGTGCCATGGCATAAAACTCTGCAAGGGAAAATGTTAGTAGTGCATGGGAGATAGTTAAGGGACATCTAGAGGAAAAAATATTAAATTGTATACCTAAGTTAAGGAAGATTCATTAGGTAGGTGTTAGATGGATGAGTAATATCGATAAGCATGAATGCAGAAGAAGAAAACTGTGTAGGGTATATAAGGAGAAAGGTGACCAACAAACTCATGAACCGAAGAAGGGTCAGGCAGTAAAGGTGACAATCATGGTATAGAAGGCAAAATCAGATTATGAGGAGAATAAACCAATCAGGCCAAGGGAAATCCCAAAGAGTTGTTTCATTATGCGGTAAGAAAGAGGAAGAATAATTATGGAAAATTAATCTTAATGAGTGTTGATGGTAACAAGGTAAAAGAAGCAAATAAAATAGTTGAGTTACTGAGTGACCGTTCTGCAAGGGTATATCATCCACGTGAGGTTACACATATGTGACAGAGACTGATGCGGAAACAGAAGTGGATGAATTGGAGATTCTTGGGATATTGTAGAATCTCAATGTAAATCTCATGCACATTCTTACACAACCAGAATTAGATGGAATATCAACTCTGGTTGTGTAAGAATGTGCATGGGAACTGGTAATGTCTCTCACTAGGTTGTTTAGGTTTCAGCTCTTGTAGAGTTCCATTCCCTTGCATAAGGGAGGTTCTAAGATTGCAGTAGCAAATTATAGACCAATCAATATCTCAAACATGGTGGTAAAAGTGCAGGATCATAAAGAGAATTTAAGATTGAGCGAATAAGAATATGATGCTGTATGAGGGACAACATGGCTTTGGTGGTGCCTTAGTAATTATCTAACTTTTTATAATAGAGTAACAGCTGAGTTGGATATAGGAAATGAGTACTGGCTATTCTGCTGGATTTCGCAAAGACATTTGATAGAATACTACATGGAACTCTGTTACGCAAATTAGAACAAATCTGGATGGATATGACACTTGTGGATAAGAGGTTGGCTGATGGACAGATATCAAAAAGTGGTATATGGAGGAGCAGAATCCAGGTGACTAATGGTGTGCCAAAAAATTTAGTTAATCAATTCAGTGCAGAGAGCTTTCAGGATGATTTAAATATGTATGGGCAAAAGGATAATTTAAATTGTCAGTATGGGCAAAAGGTAATGAATGTCAGTTTAATGTGGAGAAATGTAAAGTTATGCATTTTGTGATAAATAGATTACATGCTGTGTACCACATTCATGAAACTGTACTCCAGGAAATAGATGAAGCTAGAAATTTAGGGGCAGTAGTAGACATAGATTTAAAGTTTAGAGGAAATATTGCCAAGGTAGATCATAAGATTACTTGGCTATTGAAGAACACACTGACAAGTAGAAATAAGAAAGTTGTTATTCCTCTTTATAAGACCTTTATATGTCCACATCTGAATTACTGTGTTCAGTTGTGGTCTCCTAGGTTTCTTGGGGTTGAGGAAGTGTTGGAGAAGATTCAGAGGCAAGTAATCAGTATGTTAAGTGGACTGTAGATTGTTCCCTATTAAGATAGATTGAGGGTATGTGGATTGCAGAAATTGGTTGATAAGAGATAAAGAGGGTACACGATAGAAACATTTAAATTACTTAAAGGATTTTATGTGATTAATGCAGAGGAAATGTATCAACACTTGGCTAAATAGGCCAGAACAACAGGTCATACCCTGGAAGTTGAATAAATGTGTTGTTAGTAGGTGTGCGAGGTCTAGATTTTTAGCTTGGAGAGTTGTGAATGAGTTGAGTCAATTGCAAGTGCTTTGTTTGTTAATGGGTTCAAGGAGAGGTATGATGGATTATGTGGATGTTTGGGTCTCCTGCAATGAGCTTTCAGTTGGCATAATAATATAACTAAAAAAAATAAAAAAAAAAACAGAGGAAAACTCACATTAAAACTTATTTTTTGTAAACTTTTTGCCAAAGTGTCATAAGCATCTTCAGTACAGGATTATAGAACAGCAATCAAACAATAACCGACAATTCTAAAAAGTGTCACCTTAGTAGCTAATATAAGATAACTAAAACAGTCAGTAATTTCTTAACTTAAAAAAACTAAGCTAAAATAAAAATAATTAATAAAATAATTAAAAATAAATAAAGTTAGAAAATATCAGCAGATTTATGATCAGCTTAGATATTGTATCCTTGTTTACTAATATTCCTTTCTCAGACAACACTGAATTATTTTGAGAAGAAATTCCCTTAGAAATTGTTAAACTATACGAGCTTGTTATAAATTGTGGTTATTTCACCTTTAAAAACAAACTTTATCAACAAATTGAAGTCACTGCTATGGGCAATGCTATTTCTCCTACCATTGTCAACTTCTTCATGGAACATATCTTTGATAAAATTTTCCCCTAGACCTACACATTGGTACAGACATGTGGATGATATTTTTACAATTCGGAATGGTTCTTCCTCTGAGTTTTGACTCATACAAGCCATTATATCCATGCCAAATCTCATCACCATCCTAGTCAAAAGGCTGGAATTATTAAGATTCTGCTCACTCGTTATGTTCTTCTGATGACCTTTTACAGAAAGAATTGCACATATTAAATCCAACTTTTTATCAAATAGTTTTAAGGATTCTTTCATCAAAAAAGCATATAACAGTTATGGTACCTGTACCTCTTCTAATCCTGAAGAAATAACCCACATTCCTATCACTTATGTGCATAGTGAAAGTTTTCAAACCACTGAATATTTTTGCTGCCTTTCATCCCTTCAGAAAAATCTCTACCTTTCTCGCTTCACCTAAGGACAAGCTTAGAAATTAGATTTTCCAGGCATCTACCAAATTCATGGTAGATGCCTGGAAAGCAAGATATCTGTTCTTGTTTGGACAAACCAGATCTGCCTTTGTCTGAGTAGAATAGCATGCTTATACACTCACATCCAAAAGCTAAGAACAAATTACATTTTTACCTGTATATGAAAAAGTTTCATGAATACAGCCAAATATGGGCATAAATATAATGGTCAGCATATTAATAAATTAGATTACACAAAAAATGTGTTTAAATTTCATACAAATTAAATTGCAATACATTTTTAGCAAAATGAAATTAAATTGCAATACATTTTTAGCAAAATGTTACACATTTCTTAAGGACATAGTTAAGGAATTAATTTACAGTGCTTACAGAAAACTATGTGGGGAGACATTTCAGTATGGAAATATACACTCCGTATTGCAATGCAGCTCTCATGATATCATACCATGCTTAGCACCAAGTGATTGAGGAGTTCTTGAGGCAAACTACCCCACTCCTCCTTCAGAGCAAGGATAATGCGTGTTTGTTTTCTAGAGGGGATTTTTGAGCAGCAGTGCTTTCTAATAATTCTTTCTTGCATGAAATCATCTAGACGATATCTTTGAGACATTACAAGACACCCACCTAAGTTTGCAACTTTATTCTTTCATGAAAAGAGCTTCCATCAAACACAATTTGTTTAGTGCAGCCTTTTATCCTGTTGAGTGCTAAGTGACCCCTTTGCATGCACTTCAAAATTTGAATATGTACTATGTACCCCTTTCTGCTTGAAATCATCAGTTATACAAATTGCCATGATCTGATTTGTCCGAATTTGCAGTTATAATGTTCAGAAATAATATTTGTTCTTAGGTTTTGGATACCAGTGTATTAAATATCTGCACTAAACAGAGGTCACTATAACAAGAAAAGAGTCCTTCATAAAAGTCATTTCCTCATAAAACATCTTTATTATAATTAACACTAGATCCTCATGGAGTCAAAAGACTCATTGTGAGGCAAACACTTAAACACAAAGCCCATCAACCCATGCTCTAAACTCATTGAATGTATCTGCATTCACCACAATTTAAGGCAACAATGCATTCCACTCCCCATGCAAAGAACCTGTACCTTATGTTCCTGCTCACACCTCCCATATACAGATTTCAGGTATGTTCCCTTTGTTCTCTTGTTCCCCCCCCCTTTTCCCAATCTACAAAAAATTTCTTCCACATTAAACTAGTAACAACGTTTTATCAACTTAAATATCTCAATCATATCCTCTCTCTTCTTATTTACAAGGCTTTTCAAACTGCATTCCCTCAATCTACACTCATATTCCACATCCCGAAGACAAGTTATGACCTTAGTCAGTCTTCTGTGGACCTTTCAATATATATCTTTATCACCATGAAAACCAGGGGATGAATCTGTGCACAATAATCCATACAAGGCCTTATACAATGGAACCAGAACCTCTTTATTTCTACAAGTTAAGGTTCTCCAATCATTGCCATAATCTGATGTAATGTCTTCATAACTTGTGCAATGTGACCTCTGAACTTCAGATCCTTGTCCACCACCACTTCAAGGTCTCTTATCTCCTTAACTTCCTTCAAAATTTCCCCACCAAGTGTATAACTTGCATCCCATTTTAGCCTACCTAATTTCAGAAACTTACACTTTGCAACATTGAACTGACAGTTTCATATTGTTGCCCAGTCATACAATCCATTCAAGTCTTTCTCTAAGGCCACATCTGTTTGATTCATCATCAACCTTCCCAGTTTTGAAACATCTGCAAGCATCTGTATATATCACTAGTTAAAACTATCCCAGTATCTTTAATATACAAATTAAATAACATTGGTCTCAAAACTGACAAGGGTCAGTTTTGAGACCAATGTTATTTGCTCAAATGTACCAGAAAATACAGCTGAAATGTACTAGCCAGAAAAAAAAAAGTTTACTCACCAATGGTATTGGTGTACTTTATATATTGTTATAGATGATGTACAAAAAAACTTAATGTTATTTATTTGGAACATAACAAAGTAATGCATCCTTTAATTCTCACTATACATTACACATAATTATGCTGAAGTAGGCTTTCCTTTAAGATGTATTTAAAATGTACACCATAACAGTTCATTATAACTGTTTGCATTTTCTTTGTTGTTCATAATGAAGAGTGAATCCCCCTACTCACAGATCTTGCAAAGAAATTCTTTGCCACAACAAGCAACCATCCAAACCCGTTGATCAAGGAAGCCTCAGAATATAACGAAGAAGAAAGACACAAACACAAAAGGCCAAAGTCCATTCTACGTCCAGCTAAACACAACTAAACTCACAGCCATCAGGAGGCGAGCATAAAGCTCATTAAACAACCCACTCAAAACACTTACGTAACAGACAAAGGGGAAAACGAAAAGCATATTTGCTTCACCCATCCAGCCAGTAATGTTATGCGTTATGCGAAGAGTGAATTTATACAAATTATCCATGAACAATAATTTAACAGGATAGACAATAAACAATTTAACAGGGTAGCCAGACTCATTTTTCACAATGCTCTGTCAAATGAACTGGTCTTTGTCTTGACTTTGCAAAAAATAATTCCATTTTTTAAATAACAATATTAAAAAGAATCTGTGTTATGAAAGATTTTCATGTATTTATACACTAAGCTAATTCATGTTGTGAGCTATAAAAATCGGCTTAAGACACTATATTTTCCCAAGCCAATTTACTTAAGGAGTAAAGGTGGTCAAAAAATTAGATATATAGTTGTAGTGTAGTATTTAATTAGACAGTGCCAGTTTCAATTTTTGTATTTATAATTACTGATTTATTTTGTTAATGAAAATATATTGTAATAAAAGTACAATTATTTATTTTTATTTTTAAGAATAGATTGTCTATTATTTAATTCTATTATTTAAGTCTACTATTTAAGTCATCATCATCAAATTCCTGCCATGTACCCTCAAGGGGTGTACAGGATATGATAGTACTACATGAAAAAAATTACATCATTACTAGCTTCCTATCTACAATTTTCCTCCAAATCAGTCTGTTACTTGTCACGACTCCAACATTATCAGATCTTATATTTCTATCGTGTAAGGCACTTTGTACCATATCAATCCACCTATATCTTGGTCTTCCTCCGGGTCGTTTTGCTGCCAACCTGGTAGAGAACACTTTTTTGCTAATCATTCTTCACCCATTCTGTTTAAGTGACCATACCACCTGAGATTAGCTCTGCTAACGCATTCCTGGATGTTGACAATGTCAAGTTCATTCCTAATATTCTCGTTTTTAATATGATATTGCCATTGATGCCATCTGTTCACGGCTATAATCTTTCTCAGGACTCTCATATCTGTGGTCTCTAGTCTTTGGTCAAGTGTTTTACTTCTGACCCAGCTCTCAGATCCATAAGTTAAAACTGGTTTGAACACTGTCTTGTATACAGCTAATTTAGTGTTCCGACTAATTTCTCTCTTATTCCATATGAATTTATTCAATTGACTTCCTACCATACCAGCTTTGCTGATTCTGTTGTTTATTTCTATATTTAATTTACCATCTTCAGTAAAACTCGTGCCTAAGTAGCTGAAATGTTTCACTTGTTCCACAGGTTCTCCATTCACAACACAGTTGACATTTTCAATGATTCTGTCTATTTTCATTGTCTTTGTCTTTTTATTGCTGACCTTCATACCATATCTATTACAACAGCTATTCAATTTAGTCAGAGAATCTTGCAGACTTGTAGCGGATTTATTTAGAAGTATAACATCATCCGCATAAAGCAAAGAGCTGACATTAACATCTCCAATTTTGATATCATGTTTAATATCACTTTCCTTCATAATGTGATCCATAGAGATAATGAATAACAGAGGGGATAATGTACATCCTTGTCTCACACCAGATTTAACATTAAACCATCTTCCTGTTATTCCTTCAATTATAACTGCTGACTTACAACTCAAATAAAGACCAAGTATTGCTTGACATAATGCCCCATTGACACCATATAACTGCAGCGTATTGAATAGCTTCTCTCTTCTCTCTCTGTGACCAGAAAGGATCGTCTGAGAAATGACTATGTGAGGGGAACAGTGAAAGTTACGAACTTAGGAGCGAAGATATGGGAGGCAGGGTTGAGATGGTTTGGTCATGTGATGAGGAGGGAGAATGAATATGTGAGAAGAAGGGTCATGCAGGTGGATGTGCAAGGAAGGAGGAAGCATGGGCGGCCAAAGAAGAGATGGAGGGAGCTGGTAGAAGAGGACTTGAGGATGAAGAAGTTGGATGTGGTGACAGCCCAAGACAGGAGGATGTGGAGGAGAGTCATCATCAACAGTGACCCCCACTTAAGTTGGAGAAGCTGCAGAAGAAGAAGAAGAAGATTGTCTATTATTTGATTGTGTGTTGATGGAAATTTTGTTCTTTAGTTGAAGGATTAAGTAAGGGAGATGGTGAGTTGTAGTGGAGTAGTGTTCCCACCCATGATGGGTCCTTGGATTCCATTGAAGTGTCATGTAATAATAATAATAATAATTACATATGTCGTGTGCTGTATATATGTTTAAGGTTAATACTGAACTAAATGAATGCACTGATTTGATTAAACATTTGCTTTATTATTATTATTATTATGTGACACCTCCAGGGAGTCCAAAGACTCATCGAGGGCGAGTGTGGCAACAGCATCAAACGATTGATCCCCTTCCAACTACTAACGGCTCTCAAACTTGCTTACCTTTTTCCTTGAGCCATTAGTAGCAGAGGCTCTACCAATCGACCAACCTTTGCTGGCTTGTTCTTTATATTCTTCATGTGACTGATTACCATTATTCATCTTTTACTTCCTTCAAAGTACTTTCTTTTTCCAGATTTCATGCTTAAGCTCCATATTCATCCATTTTACACCTACCTTATTCAGCCTTTTGGCTTTGGGTTACATTCGTATATTGATTCTGTTATGCATTTCTTTGTAAGTTCCCTTGCGGCATTTATTTCCTTACTGCTCCTCCTCATTTCATGTTATAGCTTGAAGTTGTCTCCTAATCTTGTCATAATCACCAGCCTTATAATTCCACATATATCCTTTCCTCGCAAAAGTCTGCATAAGACTAGCGACAACATAGGTGATTATTTCATGATCACTTTCACCAACTAGAGAGGAAAATGTGAAACCCCTCTAACAATTACATCGTCTGATGAAATGATGAGATCTAGAACTTTTGATCCTCACGTACTTTTCTTTACACGCTGCCTGAGATAGTTATCTTTCAAGAACTCGAGAAATTCATTTTCCTCATTCCCAAATGCTATCTCTTCATTCCAATCTATACCACAATAATTAAAATCACCCATAACAATTACCCTTCCTTTGTTCACTAACCCAAGTTGTTTATACATTTCTTCATCACCACAAGCCTATAGCAACATCCAACTAAATATGTCTTCCTTTCAACCTCCACATTACACCACACTGCCTCATAACCATTGCCACTATTTCCCCCTTTCATGTCTACATTATGTGGACTTAATTCTCCTGCTATCATCAGCAGCACTTCCCCTCCCTTCCTGCCCTTTCTATCCTCACAAAAAGTACTGTACCCTTCCATTTCTATTCCCATTACAATATCATCTTCATTCAACCATGTTTCACTTATTCCATTGATTTGGAGACGAATAAACTCAATCACCGAAACCATTTTATCCCCCTTTATTTCTGCTACTTCTGGCATTTGTAAACAAACACAACAGTTCATTTATAGCCAGTCCTATCCGAGCCATATGTCGGTTGCGATTTCCCCACTACACTTGCCAAATCACCTTTATCACCGCTTACCACATATACCTGCTCAGTCTCCATTTCTTCACCCACATTGCAATATATTCCATCTTCATACACACATTCACTGCCACTTTCAACATTCACTCTCTCTATGCCATGTCTCCCTGAGATAGTCCGAGCCCCCCCCCCCCCCCCGTTTCCCTGTTCCTCTTATATTCCCGTTCTCTCTTCCTCTCTCACACTACTACTGTTTCCACTGCCAAGCACTTCTGTCTCTTCAGTACCACTCTCCTCATTTTTCTTTTCATCTCTTCCTTCTGATCTCTGGCACGCATCACACACTGTACTTCCACACACTATACTTTCTCCAGCACACTCACTCCAAAGCCATTTAAATACAACCCGTCATGCCTGTATAATTTCATTCTTCCCTCAAACACATGCCATACATCCACAAACTCCACTCCTTTCTCCTCACACCAACAAAGGTTAGTCGGTTGGTACAGCCTCTGCTACTAATGGCTCACCAATCTCTCCAGGACCTTCGCCACAACTCCAGATATACAGACCAGCCTATAATTTGAAGCTGCAGCCTTATCACTGCCTTTATGCAGTGGAACAATTTTACCTTCCTTCCTCTCCCTTGGAACCTGTGCTGTTGCAAAACTCTTATTAAACATGCCAATGCTACTGCCAGTTCCCTGGAACATTCCCTTAAGATGCTTGGTGATATGCATTTACTTATTGGAAATGATAACTGCAATTTAATTTAAATCCATATATGATATTAAAAACATTTCCTGTTATCAAGTAAATTAAAGATACCAAGAAATAATATACTTGGTTTAATCCTTTATCCAAGTGTAAGCAAACAAAGTTCAGCCCTGAAGTATTTTCAGGGCTGGGACAACTCATGGTAAAGGTGGTATGACTTCATATCACTTGCCTTAGTATCCCATAATGCAAAGCACATCTCCTTGCAGACATGTATGATGCTATGCATTATGGGAAGGGTCACTACTCAGACCAGTTTCGACCTTTATTGAGGTCTCTTCAGTGGGAGCCAGACCCAGAGGTGATACTAAGATTGAAGTAATGCAGAAGTCATATTTCCCACATATCACCTTTACATGGGTAGTGACCCTTCATTATATTCAGCATGACAAAATATTGTATTTGAGCATACTTTTCCTGAAAACTCACTTTTCACCACCCACCTTTAAGGATGGGACAAACTAATTTCCCAGTAGCAACAGAAGCCCATATACTCAAACTTGAAGAAACAAGAAGCTTACAATCCTGAATACATTCATTATCCGAGAGAAGTGCAAGACAGCACCAGACACTCTCTGTTCCTTATTTCCCTAATATGGAATTCAAATTGATGTTCTCTGCTTTTTTCTGTGCCATGCACTTGTCCACTCTTAGCTTGATTACCAATCATGAGTATATGCTTCTGAAAAGGAGAGTGCCTGTCACTGTTTAAATTCCATCCACTACTTGGCACCCAATATAAATATGCTAATAGTGCATTTTACACATTACCCATCCCTCATCTTTGTCTAAGCAAGTGAACCTGCTCTCTCTCTCTTCAACAGAAGTATTTGTCACTTGACTGTGCTCTAAAAAATAAAATCCTTATATAACCATCCTATGCAAACTTCTGTACTTTATCTGTGTTCGCAAGTTCAGCATAACACATCCCGCTGCTATCATCCCTTTTTCATGCACGTCTCTGACATGCATGAAAAAGGGATGATAGCAGCGGGATGCATGCATGTCAGAGACGTTATTCAAGTTCTTAGCATTGCTATTGATAATTTGCTCACACACAATGTATAATCTTCCAATCTGGCAGGTTTATGCTTTATCTGCCTCTCACTCTGTCAACTAATGAAGTTGCATATTCCATCACAATCAATCCAACAGCAGCTCTTTAGCACACAGAATGAGATACTCCAATTTCTTTCTATTCTATATAGTTTGAAATCTGAGTCATCCATTGGAACTGCTGTTTTTCCTGACTGTTGTCTCTATATCCCACTAGAATTAAGTGTGCTGCTGAATACGAATGGAATACATCTTGCACTTGAACATGTAAAAGAAAGCTATCCAAAAATGTATGAATAACACCAGGCTCTCTGAGTTCTTTATAAGCCCTGGGTTCTCTTGGTTATAATCCACATCTTCAGTATCTGTACTTCAGCTATTTTATCAAATAAAGATGTTTAATGTTCACGTGTGCTCAATTCCAATTTGCATTGGAATTAAGGTGAAACAAGAGTGCAACTGCAGATTGAATCTTATGTAATTACTGTTAGTTAGTCTCCTGTGCAAACCACAGATGTCTAGTAAAATTAATTAGTAGTGGACATCATGTTAGGGACAACTCCACATAAGCGATATGTGATGAAGCCCAAAATTAGACATTATCAGTCTGGTATAATTAAGAACTTTAGAGAGGAATATGTTCTCATTATGCTCCACATTAATCACAGTCACCTTCCATATCGTAAATTAGAGGTTAATCTACCTCAGTGTAAATACTGAAACCAGAATGGCATATATCATTCATTAGTTTTACTACTCTGCCTGAGCCCTACACTCTCAAGCAGATTCTGTCAGACACAGATATGGTACACAAAATTTTTTTAATTTTTTTAAGCAAATCAGTTTTATATAATTACACCCAAATATTTCTATTTCTATTTATTTTCTATCCATATTCTGAATCTTTTCTCCCTTTCTTTTTGTTGCTGAATATTTTATTTCTTTTATTTTATTTTTATTTTTATTTCTGTTTCTTATAAAAATGTAAGCCAGCACACAAACTTAAATGATTTAATGAAAAAAATTCACCATAGCAAATTAGCTATGCCAAAACAAATGAATTATTTGCTTTTCATCTTTGTACATATTCATTTTACCTTGTGTTGTTCTTCTTGGATTTTTGTGGTATAACATGGCATAAGATGCCCATGCATCAATAAACTCCAAACCATCCTGCAACCATCCAGGTACGAAAGTTTCATATAAAAAAACTGTTAACCTTGATGTTTATTATTTTACTTGCTTCCTTTCTTCCCTTTGTTGTGTCATCCATCTTGCTAATTGATCCATTTATGTTGGATCAATTTGCACTGTTCTTCCTCAAAACAATTGGAATTCGTCGTCATTTTAGAATTCCATAGAAATATTCCGAATTGCCTATTAATTTCCCGGTCCTTTCTTAATCTGTTTTTGGCATTTCGCAAATCCCCTTACTGCCACCCGTTACTTCACTCCTTGCTGTCCTGAATGCTTCTCCCCTCTCTTTTACTTTTGTATTCCAATTAAATACATTCATTCTTCCTGCCAAAATCCGGTTCTAACCAGTTCAGCTTACATCTACTGGCTTCACTCCATATCACAGCCGTTCATGTTCTAAACACGCGCTGACTAAAAACAGCTCCGTTTCTCCTTCAGCAGCCAATCAAATTCAGTCAAAAGAATTACATAAAATCACTCTTACATACAGAAACAAAATAAAAGGATATTTTACAATTCACATAATATACATTTAAATATGATAAATACTAATTCTTATAATATATTTGCACAGCTTCTTATAATATTGTTGGATCCTATTTCATCTTAACCTATACTTTGGATCTGTCAATTTGTCACTACAATGTTCTTAAACAAAAAAAAAAAATAAGTTGCTAGTTGATTTCTAATCCAAATATAGAGAAAATTTGTATTTATTGACTGTGCCACTCTATATCTAAATTAGTCCAAGAATTAAAGTAAAACCAACTCTCAACTATTTCCCCTTTATGTGTTGTTATTATGTATACAGGCCGAGTTTATTTAACTTATTTAATTCACCTGCTTTGGTTCGATTATTTTATGAACGGTGCAGTAAAAGAGATTCAGGCAAAGTACAACTTTAGATCAACAAAACAAACATTTAATATAGACTTACAAATTATGCACTTTAGTTTAAATCACTGAACAAGGTATTACAAACATTTTAGCTCATCTGGTAATATAGTCATATAATTTCGGGCAATGGTTAATCTGTTGTCTAAAATACAGCTTTCACAAAATTCAATTAACTATTTGATAAAGTTCAATGTCATAAAGTTCCTTAGTAACCAATTACATTAATGTTTCATAGTTACTCAAGGTTCAAATACAATATAAGGGTCGCAACACTTCTTCACAAGTATACACTCTTAAATCCACACTCCAGCTAATCTCCGCAAAAGTTACTGTTAATGTAGGGATATTTTAGGAAGAAACACACACACGTATCTCCGCATAGGAGTAACAAAAGTTGGTTAATTTTTACCGGTAATTTTCTTTGTTCATCTACTTATGTACGGACACCTTTTATAACTGTATTCACTTAAAACAATTAACAGCACTCATTAAAACAAATCTTCTTAGTAATAACTGAATAAATTAATGGTCGCAATTCACATAGTTAAAGATTCTTGCATGGAGCATAACGCTTGTACTATCTTTGACATCACTTGACCAATTCAGTATTCTACTAATAACTCATGAACTAAGGTAACACGCAGTAATTCTTTAACTTGAAGTTTTTATGCACATTTGCCTATTCTTCCGGCATTTAATTAATTTTTTAGGCACTATATCTCTTAGCACAGCTATCGTTTAAATTTAACCTTGCTGCCTCTACTTATTCTCTTAGTTACTCCGTGCTATGCTTCAAGTTTCTGTGTGTCCCTGAAGGGTCGGTCCTGAATCGCTAGTCATCCAGTTGCTACTTTGCTATCTTCCGTTGCTTTATTTGTTGTTCTGCAACTTACTAGCTAAATCGCTCCTCGACTAGTAGACCCTTAGTGAGCTACTTTACTGACTCGCCGACTCGCTGTTATCTCTCTACTCACTATTATCTAATGCTGATTCCCCGAATGAATCGTTTTCTCTGTTCTTCGCTTATATATCCCTTCTTCCTGCCGAAATTGTTCTCGTGCTCTACTTCTACTAAAATCCTTTCCAGCACTTCAATACCGATCTGCCATGCTCTGTTCTAAACTCACGCTAGCTATCTTATATACGTCTCCATGACAACCAAAACAAAATATAATAAAACTGAGGCATTGCATAACGTTATACCGCTACATACAGGAACAAATAAGGAATATTTACACTTAATTAATACGCAGTTAAAATGTTGAATACAAATTCTTATAATATTAACATAGCAATAAATAAAATAAACTTAATAATATTTTAATACAGAGTCTTTTCACTATTAATATATATCCTTGATTAAATAATTAAATATTAATAAAACTTAAAGGTAGTTACATGAATACTAATTTATAAACAAGTGATTTATATTAAATAATAATTACAAGTCTAGTTTATGTGATGGAAGATCATGTTGGATTCTGAAGCAAATATTAATTATTCAAATCTCTATATATTCAGAATCCAACAATATTAACACAGGAATAAATTGAATGACATTTTAACACAGAGTTCTTTCATTACTAATACATATCTCAAAATTATATAATTAAACAGTAATAAATAAACTCAAAGTAATTATATGAATATTAATTTACAAGCAAGAGATTAACATCAAATAATATTTACAAGTCTTGCTTAAGTTATGGCAGATTATGTTAAATGTGAATGAAGAGTTATAATTCCCAAATATCTTCATTCACAATTTAACACCCTCATTGTCTCTTTGATTTTTTTTTTTTAAATTTTAACTGTATATTCAACTTTTTTTAAGGAAAAGTTGAATATACAGTTAAATGGGTATATTCATGGACAAGTTGCATGTAAATTATGTAACATGTCCATTAATCAGAGTTCATATTTGTATTAGCATGCTTTTGTTGTTTTTTTTTTTCGTTTCTTATAAAAATGTAAGCCAGCACAAACTTAAACGATTTAATGAAAAATATTCAGCATAGAAAATTAGTTATGCCAAAACAAATAAATTATTTGCTTTTCACCTTTAGCACAAACTTAACTTTATTTTTGGAAGTTTTTTCCCATTTGGTTAGACTATAATAAATTTAGTTTAATCCTTTATCCAAGTGTAAGCAAACAAAGTTTGTGCTTGAAGTATCTTCAGGACTGAGGCAACTCGTGGTAAAGATGGACCAAGCTCTCATCACTACTTTTCTTAGTATCTCCCATAATGCAAAACACATCTCCTTGTGGACATGTATAATGCTTTGCATTAAGGGAAAGGCCACTACCCAGACCAGTTTCAACCTTTATTGAGGTCTCATCAGTGGGAGCCAGACCCAGAGGTGATGATACTAAGGTGGAAGTAATGGAAGTTATTATCTAAGACCCTGGAGGTCTTAGATAATAATAATAATAAAAAAAAGTAGGAAGCCGCATGATGTTACATTGCTAAGCATTAATGAGAGGAAAAAATTTCATCAGAGTGATCACTAAATTCACAGTTTCATATAATAATCTTAATTTATGTTATTTATAAATTCTTGATTTAACTTAATTGACAATTATCTTCTAATTCTCTTATTTTTATAATATTTATTGCCAATTCATGTTTTGAAACTCTTAACTAATTAAGCAGTTGAAAGGAATGGATTGCTTTCTGATAAATTTTATGAGCACCTAGTGATTTAATAACTTCCTTTAGTTTAGCAAACATGTGAAAGAGTTTATCACATGTGTACTTTTTAAAAAAAGAGATTCTGGCACGTAGCTTAACCTGTTTCAATTGAAGTTTACCAATGAAAACAGGGCTGTTCTATCTCTACTTCTGTCTATCAACGTAAACCAACGTTTTTAAGTCGTTACGTTCACAATTCATTGGCTCACCATCCATCTCAAAAATATGGCATCATAAAATCATTAGTAGCCAGAGCACACAGATTTTATTCCTCTGAAGAATATTTAAACCAAGAATTGGAAATCATCAAAAATATATCCATACTAAATGGATACAATCCAAAAACAACTAAAAAAAAATCATCAGCCACTTCCCTATGCATCAACCTAGACCAGAACAAGCCTGTAGGACTTCCATACCATATGTCAAAGGCATCTCCAAACATCTGTCAAAAATTATGAGGAAATACAAACTTGCAGCTACCTACAAACCAATCAGGTCTAAACTCTCACCTTTGATGCTACCTGGCATTTACCAGATAGCATCAAAGAAAGTGCTGAAGCCTTACACCACAGTCCCAACTTAAACTGTAATGACGTTCTTACTATCCCTAAGTTCCATGTTCCTGTAAGATGTCTTACTATGGACAGACAGGAGGACCTATTAGTAAACACATCTCTGAACATCAAGACCATATCCATCTCATCAAACCACACAAATCTGACCTTGCACAACATGAAGTTGAAAACCTAAACCATCGGATTAAATGGAAAAACACCAAACTTTTACATAGATCCTTATATAAACATGAACATTTATATAAAGAAAGTGCAGAAGCCTTACGTCACAGACCCAACTTAAACCATAACGACATTCTTAATATCCCTAAAGTCTGGGAAATTATCAATCCTCAATTGCATAAAATAAATTTATGTATGTTATTTTATTTTAATGTAATTTATTTCTAATTATATCCATTTTTATCAAATATATTTTAATTTAATTCTATAACAAGCTACTGCACACAGAGTGGGATTGGAACAGTGCCATGGCTTTGGAAACTATAAGGAAAGAGTGTTGGTAGTGCGTGGAAAGTGGTCAGAGATTGTTTGAGAGAAGCAGTATCAGACTATACCCAAGTCAGATCAGGAGGATAAACTAAGTGAGGTTAAATTTATGAGTAAAAATATAAAGCAAAAGCTGCAAAAAAAAAAAGTAAACATTGTGAAGGGAATATAAAGAAAAAAGGTGAACAACATACTCACAAGAGTACAAAGTACTAGCAAGAAGGGTGACTAGTATGATAAGTATGGTAAGAAAGGCCGAATCAGATTATGAGAGAAAATTAGCTAAGCAGAACAAATTAAATCCAAGAGTTTTTCATCCTTCATGTAGCAAATAAGAGAAGAATGACTATGGAAGGATGACTTGAATCAATGCTGATGGTTGGAAGGTGACAGAAGCCAAAGAAATAGTTGAACTGCTGATGTGGCAGACTAGTGTCAGAATTGAGGTATATGAACAGGAGCTGCTCAGTGCAACTGAGCAGCTCCTGTTCATATACAGTTCAATTCTGAGATTGAACTGTATATGAGTCAATTCTCTCATATACAGTTCAATACAGAGCCAATTCTCTCATATCCTGTTCAGATATGAGAGAATTGGCATTCCCTCTGATGAAGTTGTTTAATCTAAGTCTCTCTGGCAAGTTCTGGGGAAGTGGAAAGAGGTAAGATAGTTCCATTACATGAAGGTGGCTCCTTGACAGAAGTAGAATTACGGACCAATTAGTATCTCAGGAGTGACAGTTAAAGTATTGAAAAAGTTGGTTAAAGGTAAAATTCAGGAATGGGTGGATAGGAATATGATACTCTACAGAGGGAAGCCTGGCTTTATAAAAGGTAGGTCCAGACTTAGTAATTTATTCACATTTTATAAGAAATGTACAGCAGAATTAGATAAGGGAAATGGCTACACCATGATAATGCTGAACTTTGCAAAGACATTTGACAGAGTACCACATGGAAAACTATTACATTAAAAAAGTTGGAGTAAATGGGAATGGATATGAAGTTAGTAGCATGAATAGTGGGTGGATGACAGACAGACAACAGAGAATAATATATAGTGGAGTGTATCTAGGACAATCAGGGTGGTTAGTGGAGTACTTCAGGGTTCTGTGCTAAGGCCACTGTTTTTAATTTGTGTATTAATTATATAGGGACATATTTAAAGGGAAATAGTCAGTTGTTTATTCATATGCAAAATTGGGGCGTGTACTAGTTGATAAAGGTGATTGTTAGATATCCTTCAGGGATAATTTAAATAAATTAACATTGTGGGTCAAAGGATAATGGCTGTCAATTTGATGTTGCAAAATGAAAAATTACTTCAGGTTGAAAAGGTTACATATATCAATGGCCAGTTTAACACGATAAGCAGGCAATGCGTCGCATCAGGGCGCCTTCTTCAAGGAGTGCTGAACTGAGCAGGAAAAAAAAAACGCATTTTAATATCAGCATTTATTATATGTTGATGTGCACTAAATATATTGTAATAAATACTATGACTTTTAATAACATATAGCAAAAAATGCAAGTTGTTTTTCGCTATGTATAATATTGAGCTAGGGAAAGCACTAGACAAGCCGGGCGTTTGCCTGGGGCGTCACATTACAGGAGGCGCCCTTACACTACCGACTTTCTTTTTTTAGCATGCAAGGTGCATTCGCCAGGATTCCATTTTGAAATAAAAAATCTATCGAACAATAAATTTGGTAAGACATAAAAAAATAAAAATAAATACTTAAAGAAATGCATAAATTTTTCTTTGATTTGTAAAGCCTTAGATTAAACTTTGAACCTACTTACTTCAGTGTGAATTAACTACACATTCACTGTGTGTTTAGCAATCAACAATTCAATTATTTATAAACTCTATTACGAAGTGGCAGTTTCGCTTTGTTTGGAGTGGCCTTGTTGATCATCATTAGGATTATTTGAAAAAAGAGCATGACTGGATAACGCAGTTGCATGTGATCTTTTGTAAGAGATGTTTCTTTTATGCTCTTCTATACATTGCTCAACAGATTTGTTAGTTTGTCCAAAATAAGAGATATTGCAATCGCACCATAATTTATATACACCTGGATATTTTAGGTTGTGATGAGGAGGCTTTGGATGGCTGATTAGAGAACGGATTTTTGGAAGTGTGGTGAAGAACGTCTTGATGTTATATTTTTTAAGGACTTTTGCTAATTTGTTAGAGACTGTGCAAATGTATGGGATGGAGATGTTGCCTTTAAAATTAATAGTTTCTGTGGTGCACTGTCTAGGAGGATCCAGAAGAAATTTCTTAATCGTTTTTTCAGAGTAACCATTTTGTTTAAAGATAAGGGAGAGTTGATTTATTTCTTTTTGTAGTTCATCTTGTTCATTCAAGAGAGAGCGTGCTCTGTGTCCTAAGGTAGATATAGTTCCAAGTTTTTGTGGTGGAAAATGATGAGAAAGATTATGCAGATATCTATTGGTATGAGTAGGTTTTCTGTATATAGAGATTTTTAATCTTTCAGAGCAATGTGTAAGCATGACATCCAGGAAAGGCAAGGAGTTATTATTTTCTAGATCAGCAGTAAATTTTATATTAGGATGTTGGATGTTAAGATGATTAAGAAAAGCTATGAGAGATGTGTGCCCATGATTCCAAACAATGAAAATATCAACATATCTTTTCCAAACTTTTATATATATATATATATATATACACACACACTGCTCTATCAAAAGGAAAATGCATTAAGTTTCTGAAAAAGGAAAGTATAGCTTATTCTCTTATTTAAAATTTGTAATATGCTTTTAACTTTTATAGAGCAGTTTTATAATTTTTATTTTGGAAGCTCACCAAAATCTCAGTTTTTGTTTTACTTTTATATTTACAGGTCCAGAAGAGCTTGTCGATAAAGTAACTGGTCACTTGAAACTTTACTGAAGAATTATTTTCAGATCTGTTTAAGGAATGTATATTTGCAATGAAATCGTATATATTAAAAAATACTTTTCAAAAGTTATTTGCATAATACATATCTCTTAGTGCAAGTTGCATTTGGTGAATTCTCTGCAGATAAAGAAATGTCAATTTCTTTATCTGCAAGAAATGCACTTTCACATGCCTAACACATAATGATGAAGATGATATTAGTAAACATTACAGTCATCCAAATAGGTCAAGTCCAAGTCTCATAGCATCAATGCTGTTCTGAAGGAAATGTAATATAATAACTTTTTAATTATAACAATCCATTACTTTCATCTCTACAAATTAGATAATGAGAGGCAGATGCTAAGAATTGACTAATGTACATTGGGATGCATTTCTTTTAATAATATAATTAAAAACAGATTATGATGTCTATATAATATCAGTGGAAAGCAACTTTTTTTTTGCATGTAAATATTATAAAATTTCTTTAGTATAGCATTAGTGCTTTATGAGTCTGGCTGCAACTTTTTTTTTTGGTATTTTGTTATAGTGAGCACATTCACTGTTTCTATACTGAGAGTCAAACTGTAATGCCTGTATGATTAGATTTGGTTCAGCCTTCTCAAGTATGTTATACCAAGTTACTTCTAGCAGTAATATTCAGTATTATTCATCATTTCAGCCTTCCAGTAGGAGCCAAATGCATTGGCTCTCACTATATCTACTGTTATATTGATCATAACAGACTGCTGAAGAGTCCTGGTTAAAGTGCTATAGTAATTTGACTCTAGAAGTTTGTTATAGCAAACTGTTCATAATAAACTATTTTTATAGCTTTATCATGTAGATTTATTTATTAAAAAGTTAAGAAATAAAAGCCAAAGGCGGCATGTAAGAGTTGGCAACGCCGTCAGAAAACTAAAACCACATAAAATTTCAGGAATAGATAATATCTTGGCAGAATTGTTCAGGGCTCTCGATAAAGGAGAACTTAAATTTCTAACAAAATTCTGCAATAAAATATACGAGACTGGATTTCTACCCAAAGATATTAATCACTCGATTTTTGTTCCAGTTCCTAAAAAACAAAAGCTACAAGATGTGAAGAGTTCAGGACAGTTAGCTTCATCAGTCAAATATCAAAAGTCCTCCTATACGTTATTCTTGAAAGAAATAAAAGAAAAATAAACATGGAAATAAATGATACACAAAGTGACTTCAAGGAAAATGTAGGTACAAGAGAAGGTATTTTCAACATCAGAACCATCATAGAAAGATATCTAGAAAAGCAAAAATATGTGTACCTCTGCTTCATAGATTACAAAAAGGCATTCGACAATGTTCGACATGAATAATTAATTGAAATCCTTTCAAAAATAGGCATGGATGGAAAAGACATTAGGCTAATAACTAATCTTTACTGGGAACATACTGGATCTTTGAGAATAAATAGAGAGACCTCAGAAGAATTCCCAGTTCAGAAAGGTGTGAGACAAGGCTTGTCTTTTCTCCGATTCTCTTTAACCTGTACACAGAAGAAATACTTAATAAAATTAGTAACCTCAAAGGAATCACTGTAGGGGCAGAAATATTAATAACCTAAGATATGCAGATGACACGGTTCTTCTAGCGGAAAACAAATATGACCTCAAGACTCTTATAGATGAAACCCTCAAGTACAGCGAACAGTATGGTCTTAGTTTCAACTTTAAATAGACAAAAATCATGATAATTTCAAGAGAAAAGGAAATATCAAAAATATGCATCAATACAGAAGGAAATAAATTAGAACAGGTGCAAACATACATATACCTTGGACACTTGATCACAGAGAATGGCAGGACAGAAGATGAAATATTAGAAAAAGGATTGAAATTGCAAGGTCAGCTTTCAACAGTATGAAAAATCTACTGACATCTAGAGAATTAAATCTGAAAACAAGACTAAGAATCTCCAAATGCTACATATGGTCCACATTATTATAAGGAGTAGAGACATGGACACAATCCAATCTGAGTGTGAAAAAACTGGAGGCCTTTGAAATGTGGGTGCTGCAAAGAATTATGAGGATATCAGGGAAAGAAATGAAGAGGTACTAGAGATGGTAGGCATAAACGGGAGCCTGATGAAAGAAATTAAAAAGAGAAAATTCAGCTATTTCGGACACATTCTGAGAAATAACTGCCTACAAAGAACACTTCTCGAAGGAACTGTTGAGGGAAAGAGGAGAGGAATACAAAGACTGGAGTGGATGAAAAATATAGAAGACTGGACTTATCTCTCATATCAGGAATGCAGCAGAGAGGTGCAGAATAGGACATGGTGGAGACACATCTGACAGGACAGAAGTGTTGGCAGTTGTTTGTAAGAATAACATGCTGTGAACAGAATCACATAGTTTTTCCTTTGTGCACTGGCTTTAGTTTTCACTTGTCCACTGATAAGATTATTTAAGTTTTAATAAGATACTGATAAGTTTTAAAATTTTGATTGTGCTTTATTGGCAAACTCCTGATTTTTTTGGATAATGGTCCAAAGATCCATTGCCCAAATCATTCTACCCTATACAATCCACCATCTGTATTGCACCATCTTACTACTAACAGCATAGTATTCCTGTCTTTTAATTGCCAGTGTTCTCTGGCCGGTTTGACAGTTTTGCAGGAAGAAAGTTTTTTCCCAAGGAAGAAAAAAATTTTGCTACCTCTGTACAAGATCAGCTAATTACCTTTCATTTGAAAAAGCCCATATAAAGATTCTTCCCATCTTGATGAGAATTGTACTCGGGTATTTTCTAATTGAAGATTGCATGTCTCATCTTTCTTACAACTATGCTATGGAGGCAGAATTTTTGGTTTTTGGAAGGGCTTTTGTCTTGTGTTGTTTTGTATTGTGCATTCAGTATGCACTAAAAGCTCTAAACATGTGTGTGTGTGTGTGTGTGTGTGTGTGTGTGTGTGTTCGTTCTCAGTATATCAATGTTTGTAAAATCAAAATTCATTGTAGTATTCTTTTCTGCAATGATTAATTTAGTCTTATTCTTGAAGAAAAAGGGATTCTAAAAATTTTATGAAAAAGACTTTTACATTGATAAAGTTGATATTAAAATTAAAAGCCAGCTGTGGTAGTCTTGTGTGTGTACAAATAAAGCACTATTTGGTGATTTAGTTATGCAGTTGATTTAGTTATGCAATTAGTTCATAAATATAGTGTATTATATTTTATATAATACACTATATTTATGAACTAATTTCTAGTTCATAAATATAGTGTATTATATAAAATATAGTGACCTTGGTGCTAGCCTGTCACAAGACTAGAATAACCAGATGTCAGAATAAGGGGTGAAGGGGGAAAAAATCATCAAAGATGGTCTGCTGCTCATTTGCTACTCAATTGCATCATTATTACGTACACCTCTATTTAGTCAGAAGACTTATTGTGAGAGAGACCACACTGATCATTATTCACACAATACCTATCATGTCTCTCCTTAAACTCATTCACTGTCAGAGCACTCAAAACAACCTCTGACAATTCAGTCCAGTCATTCACACTCTTCAAGCAAAAAATCTAGTCCTCACACCTTTATCAACCACAAATTGCCAGAGCTGACTTCTCTCCCTACTTCTCTTCTAGTTCTCTCCCTACTCATCATGTATTGAAAAATTTATTTTTCAATACATGACGACTAGGGAGAAAACTAGAAGTAGTATTTTTATACTGACTAATTTTTATAGGGCTCCTTTCTATCATATCTCCTCTTTTCTTCCTGATACAACTTTGCACGCTTCAATCTGTCCTCATAGGGAGTATTTCACAGACATGCTATGTCAGTCACTTATCTCTGGATCAACTCCAATAATGTCACTAATATCGATTTCATCCACTTCTCTGACATTTTCCCTTCTTTCCATCCATATTACATAGTTGGTACATTTTTGTAGCCATACTTTCACCCACTTCAGTGATGTTATCATTACCAGGACTCTTGTTGTGTTTTAGCCATCTTATTGCTTTTTCTACCTCTCCTCTTAAAATGTCCATATCATACTCGTTACATGGTGGTGATATCTGCTTCAATTCTTCAGTCAGTTTCCCAACACTATCTAAATCTAGTTTTTATTCATATAACTCACTACAGTATCTTGTCCACTACTCTTCAATTTTATCTTTACTCATCAATACTTTGCCTTTTTTATTTTTAATTGTGGTCTGTTTTGGTTGCACCCTTCTAATAATGGTTCTAATAATTTTGTACACCTCCCTAGTTTTATGCTCTCCATAGTGCTGTTCTATAATACTGCATTGGGCTTTTTTCTCATTACACTTTCTTCTATATTGCTCCTATATTTGTTCTGATGCATCCCCTCTTATCTTCAACATTCTTTTCTCTTGTGCTAACTTCAGTGTTTCTTATCTAATCCACTTCTTCTTGATCTTCTCTTTTTCTGGTACTTTTTACTTTTTCTTCAACTGCATCTTTTATAACCTTCATTACTCCTTTCACTCCCAGATTCGAATTTTTTTCTTTATCCACACTTTTAAGTTTCTCTTCTAACACCGTTCTGTACCATCTTCCTATTTCTGCTTCACTTATTCTTGCTGTAGCTCTTCATTTCTGATGAGGATTTATATTTTCTTTTTTAATTTCAACTTGATGTTTGCAATCACTAAACTATGATTCAAGTCTATATCTACTCCTTTAAAAGTTCGACACATCTGTACTGGAGTTATCCATCTTCTTTTAATTGTAATCATATCGATCATGTTCTTGGTTTTCCCATCATTTGATTGCCATGTCCATTTTCTACAGTCCTTTTGTTGGAATCTTGTGTTACAGATCATCTCATGGTCCATAGCAAATTCTAACATTTTTTCACCTTGTTCATTTCTTTCTCTCTCTGAAACCATATTTTCCCATGATGCTTTCCCAACCATCATTATCTATTCCAACTTTGGCATTCCAATCTTCTTCAATAATTAGTACATCTTGCTTTGGTATTGTTTCTATTGTCTCTGTCAGATCTGTGTAAAATAAGTCAATATCCTCGTCTGTGCTGTCAGATGTGGATGCATACATCTGGACTATTGATATATTAAATGGTTTTGCTCGAAATCTTGCTACTATGACATGACTGGTTTGTATCCTAACAGTGCCTCTCTAGCTCTTTTGTTAAGAAGGAAGCCAACTCCTGCTTTGTGCTTGATGTCATGCCCTGGCCTTATGACTTTGCATCCATTTATCTCTCCTGATGATGTCCATCGCATCTCTGCCAGTCGTAATATATCACACCAATTTCTCTTCATTTCCTCGCAAAGTAGTTCTAGTTTTCCTGACATCCAAAGTGTCCATACATTCCATGTTCCTACTCAGGGCCGGATTAAGACCCATAGAGGCCATAAGCACTTAAAAGATTTTGGTGCCCCATATATATGTAATTCAAAATATAAACAATAATAAACCATAAAATAAATTTTTATTTTTTAAAATGAAACAAAACTTATGGAAAATAATGTTTATTTTTGTAAGTTCAACTTTATTTAGATTTGAAAAGTTTTCTCCTACTTTTTTTTAATTGCAAAGTCTTTGATCAGATCCTCAAAATTAATCTTATGTAACACATTTGCTTCTATACTTAGTAGAGATAAGGCATTCAACCTGCCTTGTTGCATAGTTGTTCTGATGGGATTTTTAATATACTTCAACTGAGAAAATGAATGCTCAGCTGAGCAATTTGTAACCATTAATGTTAAAAATATATGAAAGGCAATGTCTACATTTGGAAAGGCACACTCAATATTGTCTTCTACAATTATTTTATAAAGTTCAGAATGACTGAATCTTGTTTTTGCATTTTTTGTTGCACTGAACTTATGGCGCACATATGAGTGAAACTGCTGAAGCTCAGCTGAGAAATTAGTGTTCAAGTCCTCTGGGTGAGCATCAATCAGCTTTTGACAACACTGAGAATACCTTTCAATTTCAGTAGATGATGAAGTCACTGAAGTAGCATTATGTGGCACATCACTTAGAAAAGAAAATCTCTCTGATATTTCTTTGTATATCTCTCCTCTTCTCATCTCAGTTTCAAGTTTGTCAACAATTGTGTAAAAGGTGGTGATACGAAATTTATCTCTGGCATTCAGATATACGTCTGGAGCATCTCCGTCATTGGGTACCTTCTTTCTGATACGTTTGCGAGTTTGAGCTGCTGTCATCATCCAATCAACATCTGGTAGCACATCCTTTGTAGCTGCTTCATATCTTTCAATTTCATTTCGTGAAGTGCACAATTGGTCAGCTAATGATCCATACAGATCTGCACATGTTTTTAAGTTGACATCCTCATTCTGTAGAACTATGCTTACTTTATGAAAATTTTGCAAAATCTCATCCCAAAAATTCAACATAAAAACGAATTCTAGCTTTTGCATCTTATTTGCAATATTATCTGCTTCTCTTCTAGTGTCTCCCTTTTGTGACTGGTCTTTGGCTATACAGTCTAACGCTTCTAAATTTTGAAGGAAAGATTTCAAAATTGCTGCTGCTGTTGCTATAGCATGTGCCTCCCATCTGGTATCAGAGAGGGATTTTAAGACATGTTCATTTCCAATACAACCTTTAAGAACTGTCCACCGGCTGGTTGAGGCTGAAAAAAAGGTATAGAGCAACTGCACTGTAGAGAAGAAATTAACCGTCTCTTGACAGCGGTCAACAGCACTTCGGCCTAGCGAATTTAATGAACGAGTTGCACAGGGCACATATATAGTAAACTTGTTTGTTTCTAAAATTTTTTTCTGCATCCCCTTATAACGCCCAGACATGTTAGCATTGTCATAAGACTGACCCCTACATTTTGAAAAGTTTAGCTGACAAACTTTACGTAAGTACTGCAACACCTGATTTGCCATTTCCTCACCGGTATGGCTTTTCATTTCCAGAAAGGTTAAAAAGCATTCAGTAGGCTGTCCATCTTTTAAGTACAACACTTAACTGGTCGATATGTGACAGATCTGGTGTTGAATCAACTGACAAACTAAAATAACCAGAAGATTTTACTTCATCAACAATAAGCACATGGACCTTTTGAGCCATCAGTTGAATGAGTTCCTCACAGGTGGTTTTCGACAGATAAGAAGGATTTCCTTTGCCACAATTTCCATATTTTGCAATGTGACCTGCTAAAAATGGATCAAACTGTTATGAGCTCAAGCAGCCCTAAAAAGTTTCCATTTTGCAATGATCCAAATCTTTCTTCTGTTCCTCGAAAAGCCAACAGCTGACATACAAGTAACAGCTATGACACGCCTCAGTACATGTTCCCAGTAATCACACTCTTCCTGAATTTGTTTTTCCAACTGTTGTCCCAACCCTACACCTTGTATGTGAGCATAGAGTCTCGGTGAGCAGTGCTTTTTTCATGTTGATCAATTACAATAGTATTTTGCCAGTCACTGAACCCTTCTCTTGTAACAAAATGTGAGAAATTTTTAGGAGCAAACAGTTTACAAACAAAACAGTAAACTGATCCCATTGATGGTGAATACAATAACCACTCTCTCTTGTATTCCTCACCATTGGCTTTTGTCCCAACAAAAAGTTTCTGCAAACAATATCTTACTGGTTTGCCACTACTGAAATGTCGGTAAGACTTGTCAAATGGCCCATTGTGGTGTTGACAGTCACTGAGTCCACAAGCAGTCCAATAAGCCACATCATCAGCAGAGAAATCAAGCCACAACCCTGGATCTTTTGCTATATTTACTTCATCTTTTGCAGACTGAATCATTTCATCACCATCACCATGGCCCACTAAACTTTCATTTTCAGCAATTATTTCAACCTCAGAATGTTTTGTAAAGCAATTTGCATCAACATTTGCAGTAGAGATATCAAGAGAATTTACAGACAAAGTGAGGTCAGTAGTGAGACATGTGCTAGATGAACCTGCTTGTGACACCTTGATGATTCCAATATCATCATATTTTGATTTTGAAGTGATCAAAGTGGTATTTGTGTCCACTTCTAATGATGGAGATTGGCTCTGATATCAGGAATTGGTATATAATGTTGTGGAACTTGTGTGAAGAAATCAGTCAGTTTTGCAGTCTTGGAATCTAATCCCAAAGTCTCTTCGTGTTTCTTTTTTGATAGTTTTTGCTTTTGTGCACCACTTAACTGAACATGTTTCATCTTGGTTCTTGGGATCTGTTAAATACAGAAATAAAAAGATTATTTTGTTGAATATTAGGTGGCAATCAACACAGTTACACATATCAGAGGCAAAATCATACGAACAATTTAATTTTCGGCTTACAGCTGAATTTTGTGCTTTTGTGCTTTAATTAAGTCTTATTTTACCAGAGTTGCACTTCTGTGACAGCTAGGCCTTTTACCTGAGGCGTGTTTCTGAGACAACCACGTGATTTGTTTTATATTTGCTTCTGGAGCCTTTTATATTTATAAAAGGCATAATTTATTAAAACAAGACCTAAAACAGACAGGAAAATAAAAAATAAAATGGTTACGTTAATTATAAAAAAATTACCTCATTTGACGCAATGGTAGTGCCAGAAAGCATTGTGAGCGATAGTGTAAACAAACCGTCATACACATGGTTAGAGTTTTATTAGGCCTTCTATACATCATTATTTATTGAAACAAAGTAAGTAACAGTAAGAAAAGATAAAAACAATAAAAAACTAATTAAAAGTTAAATTAAATTAAATTCATCATCTAACTAAAGCAGAAATTCTGTGGTGCCCCTCTTTCCATGATGCCCTAAGCATGTGCTTATTTTGCTTAATGGTTAATCCAGCCCTATTCCTACTGATAGTAGTTCTGTTAGTTTCAGTTTGTTTCCTTTCGGTATCTCACTTTTCGATCCAACCCCGATCGCTTGACTGGTATCATGGATCTTGTTCATCCGGGTGATGTCCGAGCTGGCATGTTTTGACTGTTGATCATATAGGCATCAGATAACAATCATGTTTTTTCTTTACAGTCAGAGCCATTGACACTCATCTGACTGAACCGCCTCCTTTATCAGGCTTGGTACTGGAATGATATCCCTAAGGATCCCATGGCAGAGTTCAATTGTCATTGTCATCTCTAAATCAGGAAAGGATCCAACTGAAACAACAATTATTGACATATTGCTCTAACCAATTGACTTTGTAAAATCTTGGAGAAAATGGTAAATGTCAGGCTTCTCTGGTACTTTGAAAGCAGCAAAGTTCTTTCCAATACACAACTCTCCTAGACACTTTGCTATTGGATCATTTGGTGATGCATTTAGAAACATGTATAGGGGACACTTTCCTGAAATGAGAACATCTGGTTTCAGTTTTCTTTGACATGGAAAAAAGATTGACACAGCTTGGAGATCATATTATAAAACCTTTTTAATCTTGGTATCAGTGTACCTTCCTGTTTTTATTTAAAACTTTCTGTCCTAATGAGTCGTTCAAGTCTGATTGGGAATCATCTTGACCATGTCTACAAGAAGTGTTCCTAGGCTGTCTTAAGTGTGACACTTTATAAGTTTGAGATCCATGGTATCGTGTGTGATGTGCACAAGGGAAGATCCAGGATGCCTCACACAGTAACAAGTCCTGCTTCCTCGGCTATGGTGTCCCATTCTTTTTTTCACTTGTTCCATTAGCACCAAAGTCAAGTTCTTGGGACTCATTTCTGACACTCACTTTGAATTCTTGCCCATCTATACTGATTCCCCTTGATCACAATAATTATACACCAGAGCTGTGTGCCATTCAACTTGCACTTGTGCACATAAAAGAGAACTATTCTGAAAAATGTATGATTTATACGTCTTCATTGAGTTCTTTACAAGCTATCTCCTCTCCTTTGTAATCCACATCCAGTGTTTTGTGAGGTTTTACAACTGTTGTACAAAATGACCTTTAATTTTGATGTTTGGTTGTGCTAGATTCCTAGCCAGCCACATTGGAATTAAGAGAAATGAAGATGTATCTGCTGAATCAGCTCATTCTTTTCCACATACTCTTTGATAGTCCCATATACAGACAGTTATAAGATCAAAGTTAATCACCCAGTGTAGCCATCATGGTAGGAAACACTGACAAACAAATTTCTTGAGATTAAGCATTGGCAGTCTAGAACATAGAAACAGAAGAGAGGAAGTTGTTCTTGCTAGACTCAGCATTGGTCATAGTCATCTTACACATTCTTATTTACTGAAGGCCTACTTGTATCTTGTTTTTCCTATATGCAAAAATGCAAAATGCCTCGCCATTTATCATATTCTGGAGTTCTAGCACTTCACATGAGAGAGGAATGACATTTTTACTTATCTGGTTGAGCTATATACACTCAGGCAGATCTTATCAGACTTGGACAAATGGTATATTTTTAACTTTTTACAAAGAATTAATTTATTCCAACACATTTGATTATAAATTCTATTTCTGTGTAGATACTGCATTTCTTAAGTTTTAAAAATTTGTTTTTTGTATATAACATTGTTTACTAATTATTATTACAAATTATATTATAATATACAGAGTCCGTCAAAAAAATGTATACACATGTTAACAGTCATCTATGGACTTTTTTCAAAGTTGGATCAAATTATGGTAGCAATGTGTAATATGATGTTCTCTCAAAAGATGTCATTATACACTTGAATATGTTATACACCTCATCAACACATGGTAGATGAGGAGTTTGTGAGGAATATGGTTTGGTCTGATGAAGCACAATTTAAGCTTAATGGAACAGTGAATCTGCATAATTGTGTTTACTGGGCTCAAGAAAATCCAGGAGTTCATGTGGACAAGGCAGTTTACCAGGGCTCAATGTTTGTTGTGGATTGTCATCTAGGGGTTTAATAGGACCATTCTTCTTTGAAGGTACTGTTACTGGTCAAGCGTACCTAGACATCCTATGCACATCCAGTTTACCTGCCATTCATGCACTTTATGGGAATGATCAATTTCTCTTCCAACAAGATGGCACACTACCACTGAGATGTGAGAGCTTACCATGGATAGGACAAAGATGTGCAGTTGAGTTCCCTCCCATGTTCTCCTGATTTAACACCCTTGGACTTCTACCTATGGGGGACTCTAAAGGATGTAGTGCATCGTAGAAAACCAGCTACACTGGTGGCCCTTCAGAAAAAAATTGAAACTGCATGCACAGCAATCTCACGGGACACTTTGGCTAATGTTGCCCAAGCATTAGTTCGCCGTAATAATAAGTGTCCGGACGCTAATGGTAACCACTTTGAGCACCTTGTGTAATTATAGTAGTCAGAGGTAACTTGTATTCATCCCTCAATGTCTGTATAAATTTAGTATTACAATTTTTTATACAGGCTTTTCTTTTGCTGAAGTGTGTATACATTTTTTTGATGGACTCTCTCTCTCTCTCTCTCTCTCTCTCTCTCTCTCTCTATATATATATATATATATATATATATATATATATAATTCTAACATATTATCATCATCATCATCAAATTCCTGCCATGTACCCTAAAGGGGTGTACAGGATATGATAGTACCACATGAAAAAATTACATCATTACTAACTTGCTATCTACAGTTTTCCTCCAAATCAGTCTGTTACTTGTCAAGACTCCAACTTTATCAGATCTTATATTTCTGTGGTCTAAGGCACTTTGTACCGTATCAATCCACCTATATCTTGGTCTTCCTCAGGATCGTTTTCCTGCCAACCTGGCAGAGAACACTTGTTTTGCTAATCTTTCCTCTCCCATTCTATTTAAGTGACCATACCACCTGAGATTACCTGCTAACGCATTCCTGGATGCTGACAATGTCAAGTTCTTTCCTAATATCCTCGTTCTTAATATGATATTGCCATTGATGCCATCTGTTCACGCCTCTAATCTTTCTCAAGACTCTCATATCTGCAGTCTCCAGTCTTTGTTCAAGTGTTTTACTTCTGACCCAGCTCTCAGATCCATAAGTTAAAACTGGTTTGAACACTGTCTTGTATACAGCTAATTTAGTGTGCTGACTAATTTCTCTCTTATTCCATATGAATTTATTCAATTGACTTCCTACCATACCAGCTTTGCTGATTCTGTTGTCTATTTCCATATTTAATTTACCATCTTCACTAAAAATCGTGCCTAAGTAACTGAAATGTTTTACTTGTTCTAAAGGTTCTCCATTCATAATGTAGTTGACATTTTCAACAATTCTGCCTGTTTTCATTGTCTTTGTATTTTTATTGTTGACCTTCATACCATATATATTACAACAGCGACTCAATTTAGTCAGAGAATCCTGCAGACTTGTAGCGGATTTATTTAGAAGTATAAAATCATCTGCATAAAGCAAAGAGCTGACATTGACATCTCCAATTTTGATATCATGTTTAATATCATTTTACTTCATAATGTGATCCATATAGATAATGAATAACAGAGGGGATAATGTACATCCTTGTCTCACACCAGATTTAACATTAAACCATCTTCCTGTACTTCCTTCAATTCTAACTGCTGACTTACAACTCAAATAAAGACTAAGTATTGCTTGATATAATGCCCCATTGACACCATATAACTGTAGCGTATTGAATAGCTTCTCTCTTGGCACCTTGTCATATGCCTTTTCCAAATCGACAAAACTTAAATACAGATCTCTGTTATATTCCCATGCTTTCTCGACTATTTGTCGTAAAGTGAAGATCTGATCCTGACAGCCTCTATTTGCCTGAATCCAGCTTTTCTTCCACAATTCTTTTGAACCGTTTCTCAAGTATACTTGCATAGATCTGGCCAGGAACACTCAGTAGGGAAATACCTTTGTAATTCTCACATTCAGTTTTATTTCCCTTTTTATATATGGGTACTATGAGAGCTCTACTCCAATCATCGGGAATTCGTCCCTCTGTCCAGGCTTTCTGAACTATGCAGTGCAGCCACTGTAAGACTCTTATACCACCATATTTGAGCATTTCTGGTCGAATATCATCTACTCCTACTGCCTTTCCACATATCAAGCCTTTGATGGCTTTTTCTACTTCAAGTATGGATATGGATTCCTGACTGCATGCCTGGTCAGTGTTTTTTTACCACTGTGCTGTCATCACTGCTTGTTTCATTTAGCAGTTTTTCAAAGTAATTACTCCATACTTCAAGGACATCTTTTTCTTCTGTTTTCATGTCACCTTTATCATTTCTAACTCCTTTTACATCAATCTTTCCTCCATTCCTAAGCTTCTTCAACAACCTCCAGAATATTTTGCCACCTTCTTGATATTTATTTTCTATATTCTTGCCAAAGTCCTCCCATGACTTTTGTTTAGCTAGTTTTACCCAGTGTTTAGCATTCTTGCATTTGTCTCTGTATTCTCTAAGAGCACAAGCTGACTTATTTGACAGGAACTTTTGATATGCTTTCTTCTTTTCCTTCACTGCCTCTTTAACTTCCTGTGTCCACCAGGGAGTTCTGATTTTTTTATCCTTGCAGACAACCTCACTACATGCCTCTCTGGCAGAATCAATCAATGTTTTCTTCAGAACTTGCCACTGAATCTCCAAGGTTTGATTCCAGTTCTCAAACTCTTTCATTTTTTCTTCAATAATCTTTCTGTATTTTAGTCTACAGTTCACATCTGAGAGCTGCTAAACTTTTATTTGTTTTAAAACTTTCTTACATGTGACTCTTTTCGATATGAAATTCAATTTTATCCTGCTCAAGACTAAATAGTGATCGCTTCCAATTTCAAATCCTCCGTACACTCTGGTGTCCTGCACCAGAGAGAAAACATCACTATCAACAATAACATAGTCAATGAGACTTTTCTTATTCCTTGCCTCTTCTCTCCATGTGAATTTGTGCACATTTTTATGTTGGAACATGGTGTTAGTAATAACCAGTCCATGTCCTGAGCAGAAATCCAACAGATATTTGCCATTATTATTAGCTTTGCACTTTTCTCCAAATTTTCACAAAATATTTTTGTATGTCTGACAATCATTTCCTACTCTACTATTTAGATCCCCAACAAGGACCAACTTTTCCTTTTTCATTGTGTGAATTGCTTTTTCTAAAGCCTCAAAAAATTCCTCCACTTCTACCTTAATAGAACCTTCTGTGGGACCTTAGGCACAAATAAGTCTCATTGTCCAGTTCCCCATTCTAATATTTGCCCACATTACTCTACTTGAGACTGATTGCCATTCAAGAAGATTAGCCTTGTATTTTGTGTTGAATACTATGGCTACTCTTTCTTTTCCTTGATTGTCATTGCCTGAATATAACATTTTGTATTTATTGCTCAGAAAGATCTTACCAGTTTTTGTCTTTTTTGTTTCAGTCACCCCTATTATGTCCATCTGGTACTTATCTAATTCCTCAGCTAGCTCCATTTCTTTGCCATTCAGGCTTCTTATGTCGATAGTACCGATCTTTAACGGGTGGTGATGTTGAGTTGGGGTTTGTTTTCAGATTTGTTCCAGTAGCTGACTTTTTGCTGTTCGCCCTGGTTCCCTGGCAAAAACAACGGGGGCCTTGTTTAACCAGGCGACGTCCCAGCCGGCATGAAATTTTGTCATGTCATACCATCATTTTTCATTTTGGTTTAACCAATAAGAATACAATTTGATCGGCTAAGTCCCAAATTGCCAGCACATCCTCATTCATTCAGTATCCAAGTAGATACCCAACAGGGTGTGCCACGAGAAGGTGAGGATTGGACATTAGGTCAGAAGCCCTGATCGGTTCTCTGCATTCCTTTAAAGGCTATGCGGAGGTCTCCTCTCAGTTATACAGCTTTGACCCTTAAGCACCCTCTTTAGCACCTCTAACATATTATTACCTTGTATATTGCTGTTATCTTTGATATGGCACACTACTGACTGCCCTTGTACTAGTAAACCATAAACCAACCAAACGTCACTTTGCCACATTAAACTGATATCATTATCTTTGCCCATACTATTTAAATTATCATGCAGGATCTCTGTCACTAGATTGGCATCAATAGATAACAACTGAACACTACCCGTCAAATCATTGCCTGTGTCGTCTTCTTCTTTAGCCTCTTTCCATCCCCTATTGGATATAGTCCTCCCTCTTAACTTCTCAGTTCTGTCTTTAGCCATTGCCCACCATTTCCTGCCAAACCTTTGTATATCATTCCTCCATCTTGTTCTCTGGTGACCTTTCCTTCTTTTAGTATCCACTCAGTACTTAATTTTGTCTACCTTTCATCTGGCATTTCTACTAATATGGCAGTCCATCTCCATTTATAGGCTTTGCAGTGTTTCACAATATCTTCTACTTTAGGAATCCTTCTCTCTCTCTAATCATTTTTGTTATGTAGAGCATTCTTCTCTTCAAGGCCCTTTGGGCCACACACAACTGTCTTCCTGTTTATTAGTCATTGTCCGTGTCTCACTTCTATAGCTAAACACTGAAATAAGGCACATGTTAAATAGCTTTCTTTTAAGATATATAGGTAAACATCCTAACAGATAATCTTTATATGGCCAAAAGGCTTTGTTTTCTTGTGATACTTGTTTATCTTGTTTTTCTTTAAAGTAAGTAATTGTCCACGGTATTGTCCTCCACACTTGCAGTAGGAATATCTACCAATTTTAGCTCAATTTGTATATATAATTCTAACATATTATTACCTTGTATATTGCTGTAACCTTTGATATGGCACACTGTGACCTTTGTTTCCCTTGTGCTAGTAAACCATAAATCCAAATTTTCATTAATTTAGCTTTAGTTATGTTAATCTTGAAACCTTTTTTTTACCCTGCTTTCTCTGCTAAGATTATTTAGCATTTCCTGAGTTGCTTCTTTATTTTTTTTTTGCAAAAAGAACAATATCATCTGCAAAACATAGGCGATTGTTTCTTGATGTTAATTCCATAGTTTTCCCATGAGACAATGTTAACGGTTTCTTCTAATGTAGCACTAAACAATTTAGGTGAAATATGTTATTCTCTTGTCTGACTCCTCTCCCAATACCAAGTTTCTTTCTCTGACATTTCTAACTTTATACAGGCTGATGAGTTTTGATATATAATTTTTAATAATCTGATATATTTTGCTGGGATGACTTGTTGTTTTGGGTTGTTTATTATTTCTGACTTATATAGAGAATCAAAGAATTTTCAAAATCTACACAGACTAAATAGGCAGGAAGATTATATTCATTTGCATTTTCTATTACCTCATAATAATGTGGATATGATCTGTTGTAGAACCTTGCTCCCAATCCAGCTTGTTTATACTGCTGTACATCATTAAAAATTCTTGTAATTCTTGAGTTTCACTAGTCACTCTCATTTTCTCGGATTCTTTACTATATTCTGCTCTAGTATCTGTTGGGATATTGTTCAACTTTGTTTAATAGTTTACCTTATTTATGTAGAGAAACCTGTGGAGAAATCTATTCATAACCATAAATTCACATGTATGCCACAGTAATTAACTTTTTAATAATATATAACTATTTCGTCTTAAGTATCATAAAACATCATCAGTACAGTTATAAACACAATAGGAAATACATTAAAAAAAAAAACATTAGTGTGCATGCTTACATTGGAATCTCTATGTATACAGTAGCGTGTTTAAGGACTAAATACTATTGGGTTGTAATTAAATTAAATTAAAACTGATAAATTTATTTTATACAGTTGAGGATAACAATTTCCCAAACTTTGGGGATAGTGAGACAGTCATTACGGTTAAGATTGGGTCTGTGTAGTGGTGTAGCTAGAGCTTTTGTCACCAGGGGCGGTCCCTGAGTTTGCCGCCACTCTCAATACACACCAAAAATACTACAAAAAGTCAAAATGACGTATATGGAAATAAATTAAAATACTATGTTTATTTTTGAAGTAAAACTTTAATTTCAACATTCTAAAATGCTATTTTTCTTGCTTTTCTGCTAGAAAAATTGTCGATGACATTGGCAAAGTCTATTTCATAGTAATGTAGGTAATTCTTAATCAGTTTGATTTAGAAAAACTCCTCTCACAACTAGCAATACTTGCAGCAATTGAGGAAAATTCGCTTTAGTATTACAATACTACAGCTCTCGTATTACAGTATTACAAAAATACAGTCTCGAGAACTCAGTTCTCGAGACTGTATTTTAGAATTAACTGTGAAAGTTCAAAAAGGTTCAAAGTGCCTCCTGGGGGGGACCCCTGCCCCTCCAGCTATGCCTCTGGATCTGTGTCATAAGGCTTCAGCACTTTCTTTTTACAAACACTCATGTTTATATATGGATTGATGTAGTAGCTTGGTGTATTGCTATTGGATCCTATGGCTGGCATTTTCCACTCCTTAAACTTGCTACTGTATACATAGAGGGATTCCAATGTAAGCATGTGCACTAATTTTTTTTTTGTTTTTTATAATGTAATTCCTGTTGTTGTTTATAACTGTACTGATGATGTCTTGTGATACTTAAGACAAAATATTTACATATTATTAAAAAGTTAATTACTGTGGCATATGTGTGAATTTATAGTTAGTTTACCTTATGGCTAGTCAATGTACATGCTGGGAGAGATGGGATGGATAATGGATTAGTTGATTGAGTAGATGGGTAGGAGATTTGCTGTCTAAATTATAATCAGCATGTTGTGGACGAGGAATGTTCATGAAAAGGAAGGTGTCTTGACACAGGGTTATGTTCTTGGGGTTACTTAGCTTATTTAATATTCAAATTGCTGATGATGCAAAGTTAAAGAGATTGAAAAAGAACAGTACCAAGTCTCTTCATAAATAGATATTACTTTCTGGAAACAGTAAATACATACTACTTTCTGGAAGTAATTGATGAACCCATAATAAGAATCAGGGCAGTGTCCTAAAATATATAATAAACTACACTTAGGTTTAGCAAGCACAGGGAATCAGCAGTGCATGTGGAACTCTCGACTCCAGAAATAGTGGTTGAACTAGTCAAATTTTTACATTTGGTCAAAACCAAATGTAAAATAAATTAAAGATACCAAGAAATTATATACTTAGTTTAATCCTTTATCCAAGCTTAAGCAAACAAAGTTTGCACCTGAAGTATTTTCAGTACTGGGGCAACTCGTATATAGAAGCAAATGACTTTGCATCACTTGCCTTAGTATCCCATAATGCAAAGCACTTATCCTTGTGGACATGTATAATGCTGTGCATTATGGAAAGGGTCAGTCACTACCCAGACTGGTTTAGACCTTTATTGAGGTCTCATCAGTGGGAGCCAGACCCAGAGGTGATACTAAGGTTGAAGTGAAATGTAAAATAATTATGCTAATAGTTTTTAGCAACCTGTTGTATACCTGAAATGTAGCCACAGATCACTTACTTTTTAGCCATTTCTTTTGTGTTAGAACTTTTATTAAGCAAGAGTAATAAAAATAACGGTGAGAAATAATAGAGGGCCAAAATGCTTATGGAATAATAAAAAAAAAACATACATAATACTACTTTTTTCTTTTGGCCTTTAAGTTTTATTTTGTTTCTGTAATTCTCTACCTTCCACAAAGATAGCAACTGGAAGTGAAGAAAATGAGTTTCTCAAGTTTTTGAGGAACAACTGCCTCAGTTAGTATTATAACAGAGAGCACACGAGGATTTGAGGATCTTGGATTTAAGGACCTCATTAGAGAACATCATTATAAATAAGATGTCAAATCTCTCTCCAGTTGGTAAGAGTGACCATGAAGTGATTGCCAGCATGTGAAGCCCTCTGTGAGGTATGTGTGTGGAACTACAAGGTTGGAGATTATGAGAAGCCCAGGAGACACCTTTAGCTCAGGGGCGAATTCTCCATGCTTGCTGCACAAGCTCATTAATTGAGAAAGAAGTAATATTTATTTGTTAGTAAATGCATGCATTTATAAGCATTCCATTTAGTCTTTTATTTTTGTAGACAGAAGACGTCTTTAGCTTGCGCTGCAATAATTGAGCTTTGCGTTATGTATCAAAGGCTGATGCTTGCTCATCTAGTCAAAGCTACCTTGGCTTGCTCGGTTGTAAGAGCTTCCAGGTCCTCGCAGCAGCACTGTGATTTCATGTGCTCGCATAGCCATTTCACGTCGTTTCACTCTGTTGCTTAAACATAGGCCATATGCAGTCAATGTAGCTCTAGCCAGTGAGCTTCAGCCAGCCTTTACAAGTTTGCTTGTTGCTTGGGAAAATTAAGTTACAACCAACTTTTTATGATGATGTTATTGACCAGTTCATAAAGAACCGTAGGGTAGCATTTGTATTCAAGTAGGTCAGCTAAATTGAAAAAGATAGAATATCATTTGTAAAATAAATGTTGTATTTGTATGATTAAATGTACGTAAATTTCTAAATATATAGTTTTAAATGGTCAGTAATTCATTATTCCACTAATCAGACTTCAATCACAACTCTCACGCCTTGAATGATAACAAGAGCAAGCATGAATTTGAAGACCAGCATTCGCTACTGCCTTAGCTGTATCATGAAATGAGCAGTTGGGTGCAAAGATCAGTGCTGCTTAGGTGATATTTAAGAAACCGTCTGGTAGATGCAATGTCTAAATGTATTTCAAGGGTTAAAAGGTTAAATGAACTAGGTGTGAAATGGATGAATGAACAGATTAAGCATGCGATACAGAGAAGGAAGGCATTATGGAGACAACATGAAAGAGTTGTAATAATCAATTCCATGAGGAGTACCAAAGCACATGCAAGAAGGATGACTCTGCCAGCAAAGGTAGCAAAACTATGAGAATCAATCGACTAATGAAGAAAAAAAAACTATGGTTGGATGACATTGATTGGAGAAAATGACATAAGGACAACTGCTGTAGAGGATATGGTTGAGATATTTAATGAGCAGTTCATAAAGGTCTTTCATCCTCATGAATGTGACATCATGGAGAGTTAGAGAGCAGTGGATGATGAGGAGAGATTGACTGTTAGTCAGTCTCTCTCATCCCCATATGGGGAAGTGAACAAACTTGATGTTAATAAGGCTGTGGGACTTGATGATATACCACGTTAAAAGGATTAAAAATGTTATTTAATTCTTCCAATATTTCTTCTGAGTCACTGAGAAATCATCGGGGATTACAACAGAGGGCACCCTAACTAAATAGAGTGCCTTCTGTTGGCAGCCTAGGATGTAACCTGGGATCTCAAAGTATTGGTGTTTCCCATGGCTGATCTTTTTCAATGGATTCTATGAGCTATATCTAAAACATGGTCTGCAAGGCCCAATTGACCATAATCATGACTGCAGATGTATTTTTGTATTCTTCCAAGTGAATAATGTTGACTGATCTTTCTGTCTGTCCATAGTAGGCTATCTTGCAGGAAGAGGGAACATATACTCAAGGCACAGAGAGAGAGGAGAGAGATGATCAGTAGTAGAACATGTAGCAAGCTTTCCGTGTAGCTTGAAAGTCATGCTGAAATTAGATTTCTTTAATGTTCTGGTTATTTTTTCGGATGTGTCTCAGACATAGGGGATGATGATGATAGCATTATTAAAATCTTTCTGAAGAGAAGGTTAAGGATTGATTTTTTTTTGTTTTAATACTGTGGTAACTGTAGCCAGGTATAAGGTGCGGCATATATTATTAAGTTCTATAAGAGAGGACACATTGAAACATAGGTTATAGGCTCTGTTGGTTAGTGTTTTAATGATATTATATTGTTGAGAGGTGGGGGGGTGGCAGAGGATTCTATCGTGAAGACTATTGAGGTGAAAGAGGGAAAAAAATTGTTTTTTGGTCATGAGGCAAATTAGAGAATACTTCAACATATCTTAAACAGATAGAAGGTTCGAGAGGGGCAAGACAAGAGCATATTTTTCAAAATTTTCCATAAAAAAATTAGCAAGGAGAGAATCCATAGAGTTAGCCTCTGTTTATAAATTTTGTACTTTCAAAGAAATAACCAGAATTGATAGCAAAGGAAAAGAGATCAGTAAGAAACGTTTTTCAGAGGAAAAACTTCTTTTATAAGGGATAAGGTGTCATTTAAGGATGAAGAGTGAAGTGATATCAAAGCTAACTAAAATATTCATATTATTTTAATGTTAAATTCTCAATAGAAGTTTTAAAATGGATAGATTATTTTATATAGGAAGTGGTATGGACAGTGATGGGGGAAAGAGACCTTGCTAACTGATTGCTAATTTATAGCATGGGGAATCTGTAATATCTGCTATAGGTCTTACTGGTGACTGGATTTATGTTTGGTAATCTGTATATCCATGGGATGGGAAAAAACTGAAGAGTTTGGGTTTTTTTATGATTTCAGGAGGCCAGGAAGAAGCTTTTTTTTTAACAGAGTTTTAAATTTTTTGATCTGAGTTTTGGTGGGATTGTAATCTAATGGTCTGTGGTTGAGCAGTCTCTGAAAACGATGTCATTTTTCTGTTGTATTCATTGGTATTAAGCATAATGGTAGCTCCCCTTATCAGCTCTAATGATGACTGTACTGCTATCTTTGTGTAGTTTCTTGAGGGACTGAATTAGCAAGAAAGATAGATTTCCTTTAGGAGGTGAAGATCGAGAAAGAATTCTGGTGACATTAAGCATAATGTTGTTAGCTTTTTCTGAAGGTAAGTTACGGATACCACATTCAGTGTTGAGCATTAGGTCTAGTGCCAGTACTTTCTTCGGAGCAGTGACAATTATGACAAGAAGGAGATGAGCCAACATCATCCACTTGGAAGAACACAAAAATTACGTCTGCAGTCATGACTATGGTCAGTCAGGTCTTGCAGACGTGCTTTAGATACAGTTCATAGAGTCAGTTGAAAAAAGAGAATCATGGTCTATCACAATAAACTATTTATAACATTATCAGAGAACAAATTCATATAGATAGTTTTACTACAGCAAAAGTGATGTGCTAATTTTTTCACCCATAATTATGTCTGCCAACATCGCTAAGCCTTTTTGACAACATATTGACTGCAGTGTGAAAAGACTTGTACTCTTTTTTTTTTTTATGTGTTTATTTTTGATTTTTAGAATTCTTTCTGAGCATGACTTCTAAAATATCAAAGAATGGTACAGAGCTTGGCCTTCAGAATAGCTGAGATATCCAACTTTCTCATCATCCCCACCTTCTCAACAATATAGTATCGTTAGAACACTAACCAATTGAGCCTATAACCTTTGTTCCAGTTCGTCCTCTCTTACAGCCGAATTTAATCATATACACTGCACCTCCTTATTTAGTGGCTACAGTTCCCACAGTATTAAACAAATAACCAATCTTTTCTCCAATCTGTGTGACCTTTTCAGAAAGATTTTAGTAATGCTATCATTGTGCTATATCTCCAAGGCACTTCAGAAAAAAAACAGCCAGAATCTTAAAGAATACTCCCCTTGATAAGGACAGACCGGCCTCTGGGCCTAATAGATTACGTAGTTTTGTTTGCCTTGCATATCTTAGTGCATCTGTTTGTGTGTTTTTGGTGTTTCATTTTATAATTTGATAAAATACATTAGAAGTAAGTACGAAGGAAAATGGCGGCCAGTAATGATGGTTCGCATCTTTATTCAAGAACAGTAATATAAAGGAGATGATTCGGTGTACTATCTGCGAAATGTATGCTTTGCGGAGTGTGGTTAGATGATAATAAAGGAGTGAATGTGTGTAGAAAATGTAGGGAGAATGAGGAATTAAAGTGTATGTCGGGTCGTGAGTGTAATATTTTTTGTCAAACTTCAGAATGAAGAAAATAGTTATATGACAAAAAATGGCGAGGTTGTACCAGAGAACTGTGAGGGTGTGAATGATGGTATTAATTCAGAGCATATTAATGGTTTTACAGAGAATAAAAAAGATGAGATAGATGCAATGAGTGAGATCGCGTTGTTGAGTGGTGCGATACAAAGGACAAAACAGCAGCTAGAGCATATGAGCAAAAGTCAACTGAATGAACCAGCCAATAATAAAAAGTATGATAGGAAAAATAAGCGTATGAGTGTGAACATGAACAAAATGAAGGATAGAGTGCTGTATGGAGACTTGTTAGTAGAGGATTTGACAAAATCGTACCAACCTGGTGCGACCATAAAGGATGTAACTGAGTCTATTAGAGAGCAAAAGGAAAGGGTGAAAGAAATTATTGTTGTGGCAGGTACGAATCATTTGAAAGGAGATAAAATGGAAATGATACAGGACCTGAATGAATTGTTTGAGGTAGCAAAAGAAAAGAGAGAGAGTTAGAATGATTAGTCTTTTGCCACGGTATGACAGTGAAATGTTTAAAAGAAGGGCCATAATTGCAAATGACTTTATGCATGGGTTATGTATGACGAGTGGTGTGGAATTTGTGGATGTGTGGAGTGAGTTTGATGGGCGAAAGGATCTATATAAGATGGATGGCTTGCATTTGAATGGATACGATGTAAGGAGACTTGAAAAAGTGTTGCTGAATGTAGTGGATGTGCAAAATCAGGGAAACTAGATTTATTAGGGGGGGGGGGGGAAGGAGTAGATATACAGTCCTTAGGGAGGCAGTTGAATGTATGAATGAGTATAACATGCCCGCGCGAATAAGGACAACAAATCAGAATGGGATAGTTAATATAAGGCATCAAGGTAGGGTTGGGGCTAATGGGGATCTTAAATTCATGTACACTAATGCTAGGAGTATTAGGAACAAGAAGGAAGAGTTTTTGGCCATGGTTGGCACTTCCAGACCACAGGTTATTGGTATTAATGAATCATGGCTGACTGTAGATGATATAGCTAGTGGGATTGAATGTGATGAGTATAGTGTGTTCAGGAATGACAGGGAGAATAAAATGGGGGGGAGGAGTATTGTTGATGATAGCTGATGAGCTGCAGCCAAGAAGAATAGAAGTTGAATTACAGGATAGAGAAAGCACATTTGAGGCCATTTGGTGTGAGATTGTGGCTAGCAGAACAAAATATACAAATGGGTGCTGCTATAGACCAGGTGATGGAAAAGATGGTGGTGACTATGCACAAGCAAATAGAAGAAATGAGTAGTAGGAGGGTAATTATTATGGGAGATTTCAACTATGGTTGCATTGATTGGAGTGAGGAGAGGACGCACGGGTGGAAGGAATTGGATTTTATGCGGTTATTAAGGGATAACTATCTGCGACAGCATGTAATGGAAAATACTAGGGGTCAGAGCGCTTGACCTAGTAATTACATCTGAGGATTTGGCTGTAACAAATATGACCACATTGCCACCAATTGGTGAGAGTGATCATAGGGTCTTGACTTGGGAGGTGGCTAAAGGTGTAGAATTTACAATTAAGACAGGGTAATGTGGAATTATCGGGCTGGAAAGTATGACAAGCTTAGGAGTTTGATTGGTTCAGTGCCATGGCATGTACAACTGCAAGGACAAAAGTTGATAGTGCATGGGAGGCAGTTAAGAAGTGTTTGCATGAAGCAATGGCTGACTATACCTAGAGTCTGAATAATAAATCAAGTAGGGGTTAAATTGGTGAATAACACCATTAAGCTTGAGCTGCAAAAAAAAAGAAAGAACTATGGAGGGAATTTAAGGAGAAAGATGACCAGCAGGCACATGAATGGTATAAAGCGCAGGCCAGAAGGTAATGAGTGTGGTAAGAAAAGCAAAAAAGGATTATGAAAGAACATTGGCCATGCAGGCTAAAGAGAATCCTAAACAGTTTTTTCGATATGTTGCAAGTAAAAGGGAAAATGTATATGGCAGAATGATTTTAAAGAATGCCGATGGTAGGGAGGTAACTGAATCAGTTGATATAGTTGAGTTACTGAGTGAGCACTTTGCAAGAATATATCATCCAGGTGGTGACATTGAAAAAAACGAATGAACCAGTAGATTATATAGGAATTGTGAATGAAGTGGAGGTGAGTAGTCTATTGCATAACCTCAATGTCAATACATCTGTGGGATTAGATGGTATACCAGCTCATGTCGTACGAGAAGTGGCTAAAAAATTGTCAGTTTTGTTTAATTTGAATCTCGGGTCTGGGTTAGTCCTGAGGGGGTGGAAAGAGGGAAAAATATTTCCACTGCATAAAGGAGGTTCCAAGACTGCTGTTGTAAATTGCTGACCGCTTAACATATCAGGAATCGTCAAAGTCTTAGAGAAATTAGTCAAGGAAAGAATACAGGATTGGATAGATGAAAATGGGATATTATGTGTGGGGGACAACATGGTTTTGTGAAGGGTAGATCATGCCTCAGTAACATGCTCACGTTTTATAACACAGTGATGGCTGAACTGGATAAGGGTAATGGGTTTACAGTGATTCTATTGGACCTTGCCAAGGCCTTTGACAGGATACCACATGGAACCCTAATAAGTAAACTGGAGCAGATGGGGATGGATATAGGGTTGGTGAGATGGATAGGAGGGTGGTTTATTCAGAAGTGGAGTCTAAAAAACGGCTTGTGACTAGTGATGTGCCACAGGGCTCTGTTCTTGGACCACTGCTTTTCAATTTGTTCAATGATATAGGAAAGGATCTGAGAGGAAGTGTTCACTTGTTTGCTGATGATGCAAAGTTGGTAGAGCAATTGTGAGTGCACAGGATGTCAAAATTTTACAGGATGATTTGGATAATTTGGAGGACTGGGCTAGGAAAAATGGATGTCAATTTAATGTGGCAAAGTGTAAGGTTATGCACTTTGGGGTGAAAAGAATAGCAGCAGTATATCACATTGGTAGAACCGTACTCCAGGAGATTGATGAGGCCAGGGATTTGGGAGTGTTGGTGGATGGGGAATTGAAGTTTAGGGGGCACATTGCAAAAGTGGCTAAATCAGCTCATCAAATCACTTGGCTTCTGAAAAAATACTTTAACATGCAGAGACAAGTTGTTCCTCTGTATCAAGCCTTGATAAGACCCCATCTGGACTACTGTTCCCAGTGATGGGGTGGGAGAGGATCCACAGACGAGTGATCAAGATGATAGCAGGTCTGTTGAATGAACCTTATGAGAATAGGTTGAAGATTTGTGGGTTGCAGAAATTGGTCGATAGGTGGAAGAGGGGTGATATGATTGAGACATTCAAATTACTGAAGGGTTTCTATAAGATTAATCTAGAAGATATTTTTGAAAATAGGACTGGTGGTGGGAGGACTAGGGGCCATGCATGGAAGCTGGGCAAGAATGTGGTTGACAAGGGTGTTAGAGCTAGGTTTTTTACTTGGAGAGTGATGAATGAGTGGAATAAGCTGCCAGAGTGTTGTGGGTGCCATGACTGTGAATGAGTTCAAGGCAATGTGTGATAGATACTATGTGAATGTCGAATAGTTGTTCTTGAATGATGTTAGGGCTTCTCTTGATCAGTCTGTCGACTCCTTGGAGTTGCCCATAATAATAATAATACGATCATAGCACAGCTTTCAAGCAACATGGAAAGTTTGTTACCTTCAAACATTCTATTAAAGATCATCTTCCACCTCTCTCTGCTTGGAGTATATAAAATGCCCTGTTCCAGCAAGATGTCCTACTATGTACAGACAAGAAGATCAGCCAACATCATCCACTTGGAAAAACAAAAGTTACATCTGCAGTCATGGCTATGGTCAGTCAGATCTTGCAAACCATGCACTAGATACAGTTCATAGCGTCAGTTGAAAAACGATAATCATGGTCTATCACGATAAATTTAGAAGAGAAAGACTTAATTTTATTTATAACGTCATCAAAAAACAAATTCATATAGATAGTTTTACTCATGGTCAGCTCGTACATAGGCACTGCGGAACTGCAGCACTCCCAATTTTTCTCAGTATATAAATATATTTATTTATATTTGTTTGTAATATTTAATTTTATCATCAACAATCCTATACAATTCTCTTATTTTGTTAAAAAAATAAAAATCCACCTTGTAGCACTTAGGAGAGTGGACACTAGCAGCACCTGTGTTTACCATAGTGCCATATTGGTACGTGCTCAAGCATATGTACGTCATAGTGAGTTGCGAGCTATTAGTGTATTGCGGCACTGTCTGTCGCGCAGTTCCACTTTATATTATTATTACTACTTGACACCTCCAGGGAGTCCTAAGACATTGAGGGAGGACACCTACTCTCCGTCTCTATCCACAAACTGCATCGTCTACACCACCGCCATTTACTGCCCACCATCACCACTAGTATTTTTACAGACAATACAAACATCCATGCCCACGGTATGATTCGAACCCACAGCCTTTTGGCTGGAGATCAGATATACTAACCACTTTTGTTATAGCTTTTTATTTTAGAGCATTATTGGGGTTATTGACAATTATGACTTCAGAAATGCAACCTCAAGAAATAAGTTCTGTAAAACTTCTGAGAAGCACTATGAAGCAGGATAGGTTAAATGCACTTGCGATGATTTCAACGGAGAAAAATTCTTCAATAGTCACACAAACATCAAAGGAAAAGTTATTGACCTTTTCGCTGGAAACAAAACAAGAATATATTTTATTTTTAAGTAATTTTGAATTATACCAAACTATAATTTTATCGATAACAAACTATTTTTTCATGTTTAATTTTTTTTTTAATTTTTAACATAATTTTGATATTTTATCCAAACATGTGTATGTATATTTCGAAAATTGCAGCACCCCCACGATTTCAAGCCACGAGCCGCCACTGCTTTTATTAGAGCAAAAGTGGTGTCCTAATTTAATGTGAGAGTTGTTATATTAGAGTTAAGATCCTGGATTACATAATCTTATTTATAATTAACTCGTAGACTAAGAGGTTATGTGGGTAGAATATGTGCCATCCATATTTCTAGGATTTTTTAGACCATTATTGTTAAGATTAGGGTGGTTGATTAGAATTTCATAGTCTCCTTAAATTTACGTTTATACCCCATTTTGGTGTGATGTAAAGAACAGGTGCATTTTCCAGTCAATTCTATGTAGAGTATTTAGGGCGTGATCAGAAAGGGCGAATTTACCGCAGGTTATTAAATTTAAGAGCCTCCGTAGCTCAGTCAGTATAGACGAAGCCCTTTGATCGGAAAGACCTGGGTTCGATTCCCGTCAGTGACGTGAGGAACCTTTAATTGGTCTCTTTTGATAAAGGTGAGTTAGCCAGCCTCATACGGAAGTAGAGTTTTTTTTCCATGCAGAAACTCAGATTTTTCGTTACCCCCAGAACAGGGATTACAGTCATGAATATGTCCCAGCCAGATGCCGGTCCAGAGCTCAGATAAAATTGGGGGATTGGGGAAAGCAATAGTGAACTACCCTGTAAAAATCTCACTAGGAATGCTTTGTGGACAATGCTTACAAAGTCACCTACGGTCAGAAATGACTGAAAAATCATATCAGATTACATTTAATGGGGTCAATTAACGGTCACAGCCAAATAACGGGGGTGGGGAGACCACCACATCACCTTTTAGGAATGCAGAGAACTGACTGGGACTTCTGAACTAATGTCCAATCCTCACCTTCATGTGATGTCGTCCATTAGTAAGTATCTATTAAATACTGAATGAATGAGGATGGGCTGACAATTTGGAACTTATTAGGCCAAATTTTTCTTTTAATTGCCTTAAACCACAAATGCATATGATGGTACAACATGATATGATTTCATGCTGGTTGGGCATATCCCAGTTAAACAAGGCTCCATTGTTTTCGTCAGGGAACTAGGGCGAACAGTGGAAAGTCAGCTGCGGGAACAAACTCCAACTCATCATCTAGAAGAAGAAGAATAAACCCAACATCAGAAGGATTGAAAATAGGAACCATTAATATAAGGAGTATTAATGGAAAGGAACTTGCAGAAGAATTAGAAAAGTACCATGTGGACATAATTGGCATTACAGAAACAAAGAAGGCAAAACCAGATGAGATATTACTAAATAAGCATAGGATGCTATTTTCAGGAAATAATGATCAAGGGAAGGAGTAGCAATAGCATTCAACACCAAACATGAAGATAAACTTAATTGGAAGGCAGTTTCAAGTACAGTTATGTGGGCAAATTTGAAATGGGGAAATGGACAATGGACTTTAATTCTTTTTAAAACTTTCTTACAATATTTTCTTTTCAACGTATCCATTTCTGTTCTGCTTAGAAATTGGAAGTGACCATTACTTAGTAAGCAGGACAAAATGGATATGTTGAAAAGAAAAGTATGTAAGAAAGTTTTAAAAAGAATTAAAGTTGAGCAGCTTTTACAGATAAATTGCAAACTCAACTATGCAAACATTATTAGGGGATAAAATTGTAGCAGTTTTAAAACAAGAACCAATCCTTGGAATCTCTTTGGCAAACTCTGAAGAAGACATTGATTGATTCAGCTGTGGCAGTATGTGGTGAACTTGCCTGGAAGGTAGAAAAATAAGAATACCATGGTGGACAAAAGAAGTTAAGGAAGCAGTCTTGGACAAGAAGAAAGCATACCAAAAGTTCCTAGCAAATGAGTCTGCAGATGCTCTAAAAGAATACAGAGAAAAATATAAGCATGCTAAGCTATGTGTAAAAGCCATGGGAAGACTGGTAAAAATATAGGAAGTAAATATCAGGAAGGTGGCAAAATGTTCTAGAGGCTATTGAAGAAGCTTAGAAATGGAGGAAAGAGTACTGTAAAAGGAATCAAAGATGATAAATATAGCATGAAAACTGGAGATAAAGATATCCTAGATGTCTGGAGTAATTACTTTGAAAGACTGTTAAACCAACCAAGCTGAGACAGAACCATACTAGAAAATGTTCAAGAGGAATGCTAAGTCACAGCTTTGTAGGTTTAACAGAATTACTCCAGACCATACAGTCGACAGGGTGTAGCATAGAGTCAGCCTGCCTGTGGTTTAATAAGGGCCCCTCAAGGCCCTTATTAAACCACAAGCTATGCTAACATGTAGCAAGTGAGGAAAGAAGTTTTTCCAAGCTTAAATTGATTAAAAATTATTTGCAAACAGCAATGACCTAAGAAAGATTGGTGGGTATAGAAATTATATCGATAGACGCGGACATGGCTTATAATTCACTCTGACCGAGGTCTGACTTGGTATATATTTTTTGAATGCTGACCAATCTTGACGTAATTTTTTTTTTAAAATGTCCCCATAGAACAAGCATTTAATTAACATTATTATGTAATCGTTTTGCATTAATGTTTCTTTTGTAATAAAAACAAAATAGAAATTGGAGATTTTCTTATATTTTTGTCTTATAATCCATCAGGAGCGATATTTAATTGTTTGCCTCAGGGTATGATCTAATCTAGGATATCCAATATCTAATCTAGATTCAGTGTTCATGTCACTTTTATCATCTTTGATTCCTTTTACAGTACTCTTTTCTCCATTTCTAAGCTTCTTCAATGGATTCCAGAACATTTTGTCATCAATACTTGAATTAGCTGTCAAATACTTGAAATGCAGAACGGCAGCTGGAATAGATGATATTCGATCAGAAATGCTAAGAATGTAGGTATAAAAGTTTTGCTGTGGCTACACTGCATAATTCAAAAATCTTGGACGGAAGGACAAATTCCCAATGATTGGAGTAGTGCTCTTAGAGTACCCATTTATAAAAAAGGGAATAAAGCTGAATGTGAGAATTACAGAGGAATTTCACTAATAATGTTTAGTAAGATTTATGCAGGCATACTTGAAAGGAAGTTGAAAAAGATTATGGGAGAGAAACTTGGAGAGTATCAAGCTGGGTTCAGGCCAAATAGAGGTTGCCAAGATCAGATTTTCACTTTAAGACAAATAGTTGAGAAATCGGGGGAATATGACAAGGATCTCTGCTTTATCTTAATTAAGTGGATATTAAATCCAACATCATTTCAAAGCCAAATACAGAAACTATAAAAGTTTCGTGCGGAGATTGACCAGAGAGCTAACGGGAATACGCCGTCACCATACAACGAGTTACCCTCGCCGAACCTAATAGGAAAGCAGGGCCATTAAAAGCGTCCTTATATTGCCTTCTGTTGGTTCATTATAAGGTTCCACTAGTCTGACAGCTGTTTCAAACTCATTGGTTTTCGTCAGAGACTCGACAGAAACCTAAAGAGCAAAAATTCTGTGCTAAGGAATTGACAATTGACATTTATGACTTAAGGGGTGAAGCGAAAAGCTTTCCATATCCCCCGTTGTCTGTTACGGTCACAGTGAGGGAAAATATTATGAGCAGTTTGCTCGCCCAGAATCGGCATGGAGATTATACATCACTGAAGGAACTTCAAATGGCTTTTGGTCTTTTGTGTTTGAATCTATCCGTAGGCTCATAGGCTACAGCTTGCTGAACTAGATCATTGGGATGAGTGGACGTCTTTAGGAAGAACTTTGCAGCTAAAGTTTGTAGGAAGGAGAAGATATAAGGAATATTTGTATCTCGGTGAAGTTGATGATTTCGGACGAACCATCGGACGTTTAGGATCATTCTCAAGCATTTGTTCTGAACCCATTGCAATTTAATAATATTTGTAGTGGAGGTGTGGCTCCAGGCTGAAGAAGCATAAGTAACTGTAGGAAGAATCGTTAACTGGTTTAAAAGCAGTTTGATTCTGATGTTTAGCTTGCTGCTTCTGTTTATTAGGGGGTAGATCTGAACGATGGCTTTTAGATGCCTTTGTACATAAAGCCTTGATGTGTTGGTTAAAAGTTAATTTTTTAACACCTAAGTATTTTATTTCCGTCTGCCAGGGAATTTTGGTGTTGAATAATAAGATGTCTCCTACAGGAGATATCGACCTTTTTGTGAAGAGAATAGCTGAACGTTTTAGGGGATTTACTTGCAGAACCATTCTTTCTAATTTTAGAAGATTTTCTTGAAGTTTTCTAGTAACGAAATGTGGTCGAAGAGATCTGGCTAATAATGCTGTGTCATCTACATACAGGGCCATGATGGATGTCAGATATGTATACAGAGAACAGCAATGGAGCCAGTAGTGATCTCTGTAGCACTCCGGCCAAGATGGGTCGCTGAGATGAGGTGGTGCCGTTAATCTTGACTTGCATGGTCCTATTTTGCAGATATGAACTAACTAAATGTGTCAGTTTCATTGAGATACCAGCTGAGATAAATTTATGTAGCAATCCAATGTGCCATATTTTGTCAAATGTTTTGGATAGGTCAAGGAAAACAACTCCCGTGTATTGACGCCAGTTCTAGCTGGTAGTAATGTATTCCACTATTCTGTGAATTTGGTGAGTAGTACTGTGGTATTGCCGAAAACCTAACTGCTCTTTAGGATGGATGTCTAGCTCATTTATTGAGGCTTGAAGACGTGCGAGGATGACCTTCTCCTCAATCTTGCCTAGGTTGGAGATGAGACTGATTGGACGATAATTTTAAGGCAGGTGAGGATCCTTGCCTGGCTTATGTATACGATTTACATCGGCCAGTTTCCAGGTGGAAGGAAAATAGTGAAGACTTAGGATTGCATTTATAAGTATGGTCAGGTGCATTAATGCTTTTCGGGGCAGAAGTTTGATCACCCGATTAGTAATGCCGTCTGACCCAGGAGATTTTTTGTTCTTTAATTTTTTAATAATGTCATATATCTCAGCAAGTGATGTTGGTGCAATATGGTCCATGCTGGTGTCAGGAAGTTTGAGTGCATGTCTGACCTTGCTGTGAATCTTATATATGTGATCAAAGTCAAGGTTTTCATACGAAGGCCTGCATTTCTCCTCCAAATTGTTTGCTATAACTTCTGCTTTGTCTACATCTGTGTGAGCAAGGCTCTGGTAAGAGAATATTGGGGAAGGGATCTGTATTTGTTTCTGATATCTTTCAGTAGTCCCCAGATGGAGTGATCAGTAGGTGAAATAGAGGCTAACATTTCTTCCCATGTTTGTCTCTATGAGCTTTCAGTGCATCTCTTACTGCCCCATTTAGCCTATTTAGAGCTGTTTTATTTTGCGGTGCACACGTGTTACAGAATCTTTTCCTAGCTCTGTTTTTGTCTCTGATCAAGTTCATGATGTCTTCAGGCAAGCAATCTGGCTTGCGGGCAGATTTGTAGGAGGTAGCTACGGTTATTGCAATATTAATTTATTGTGTGAGATTTGTAACTGCAGGTTCTACTTCTTCTTTTGTGCATATGTGAGGAACAGGTCCAATATAATCCTTGAGTGCTGTTGACAGTCTTTCCCATGCTATGTAGTAGTGAGAAAGAGGAGACAGGTATTCTTGTTTTCCCAGCTATAGTAGAATTGGGTTGTGATCGGATGATAGTTCATCCATAGATATGATGCTGTATTGAAGTTTGATATCCTGCAGGACAGCTATATCCAGGATATCAGCAGTGGCAAACGTACTGAGATGAGTTGGTTCGGTGGGGCCTGCCACAACAGCGTTGCTTGATCCTAAGTAATTGGAAAGGATGCAACCATTCTTGTTGGTGGTTGAGCAATTCCACGCAGGGTGCTTGGAGTTCAGATCCCCGGCTATAATGGTCGGCTTTCTGACGCATAAGATGGCATTTAAGTCAGAGTGTAGTAGAGGTAGAGATTTTTGGGGAGGGTTGTAAGCTGAGCAGATTTTCAGTTTGCCAGCGGAACTGGTGACTACTTCCACGCCTGCGATCTCAAGGTTAGTGGTTGAAGGGTCTCACAGAGTGGTGTTTAATCTAATTTTAATGAAGATGGCAGAGCCGCCGCCTCTGTAGAGTAATCTATCGTTTCTGTATAGGCGATAACCCCTAATTTTAGGATTGTATGAGGGTCTTAAATGAGTTTCGCTGATTAATATAACATCTGGTTGATACCTATTTGTGAAATCTCGGAGTTCCAGAATTTTGTTTTTGAGGCCATTTGCATTCATACAACCATCTGAAGAGATGCTGGAATGAATTTGTACTATTCGTTTATGAGAGCTGTGAGGATGACCTGTGTTTCACGAAGAAATCTTTTAGTGGAGGTTGCAGTAGGGTTTGACAGGCAGCTGAAATCTTGTAGCATGTTTGCTAGTGAGGCCATAATAACAGCTGTTAGATTTGTAGGTGCTATTCTTTAATTTTGTTCTGGAATTGGTCTATTTGTACGGGTCACGTCGGCATAACTTCTTGTTTGCTTTTGGGTGTCTCTATTTATGGAGGTCTCCGACTGTGGCCGCTGAGTCTCCGGTTTTGATGCCTGGGCCTCTGGTGTTGTTATACTGTTGGAGGAGGGCTGATTGACTGCCTGCTCCTCTGTTCTTTGGTGCTGAGTATATCCTTTGTAGTTCGCAGGATGTGGGCCACCGCAGTTGGTACATTTTGCCGAGGTGGTCCTCGGATTTGTGCAGGTATTTGTTAGGTGGCTGTCCCCACATTTCAAACATCTATATTCCACTCTACATAGATTCTGGGCATGGCCAAACTTCTGGCACCTGTGGCACTGCCCAGAAGATGATCTTTTCTGGAGTAGTTCTGGTGTGACGATGAGTCCACAGACTGTTTTTAAGTTGTAGATATTTTTGTAAATTTTATGAAACTCTACTAAAACTAATGGCATGGGAGTCTTGTCTGCTTTGTACATTCTGCTGACCTTGACTGGGGGCAGATTCTGAGAATTAAGGTCAGCAGCTATTTCTGCTGTGTCAATGTCTTCACAGACACCACAAAGGACCACTTTTAATTTTTTTCCGAGCTGAGCGCAAAGGTATGATACTTGATATTTCTATCGTCCAGTTCTTTGGTCAACCTTCTATAGTCTGTCACGGTTGTTGGCTGTATCTTTATGCTTTCATCCATGTTTTTGGCCTTAATGAAGCCAATGTGCAGATTGGACATTGTGCATCTTAAAGCTGCCCATCTCTGCTTTTCTCTAAGGATGATCGGAGGCACCTTTTCTTTGTAAGAAATAGCGGCGTCAGTTATTAAGCCGCGTCGTGAGGCAGGCTGCCTCTTACCCTTTCGACAGTACTGATTTTAGTAAATACTTTATGCACCGACCGAGAGTTCGCTTACGAAAAAGACACTTCTCCAACGCTTCAACTTCCTTTGCACAGAGAGTTTTTGCTCTCTAGGTTTCTGCCTAGTCTCTGACGAAAAACAATAAGTTTCAAACAGTTGTCAGACTAGTGGAACCTTATAATGAACCATCATCATCATCATCATCATACGTATCAAGGATTTAGGCCTAGTATGGCCTGTTCCGGCCTTAGAAGTCATCGTTGAATCGTTTAAGAGGACGTCCTGGTTTTCTTTTTCCTAATGGCTTGTACTTTAAGGCTTGTTTTGGTAATCTTTCTGTTTTCATTCTTTGAACGTGTTCCATCCATGTTTATATTTTTTAATTTTTTCAATTACTGGTTCTTGGTTTAATTCTTTCATAATATCTTCGTTTCTTTTGTGATCAAATAGGGTATACTTTGCAGTTTTTCTCATAAACTTCATTTTTGCTGTTGTTAATCTTTGTTTGTCTTTTTGTTTTATTGTCCAGATTTCGCTTCCATACATTAAGACCGGTAGGGCTAATGTATTGTATACTTTTAGCCTGGTTTGTTTTTGAACTAGGTTTGGTTGAGTTAATTAAATTACTTAATTAACTCAACCAAATTAGTTAATTAAATTACTTAATTAACTCTATATTTAGAGTTAATTAAGTAATTAACTCTAAATATAGAGTTAATTACTCCTGTTATTTTTAAATATTTTGCAATTTTTATGTTTATATCTTTTTCATTTTCATAAGTGATCATACATCTTAGGTAGTTAAATGAATTCACCTGTTCTAAGATCTTGTTATCTAATACTATTTTAGTTCTTGCTGGATCTTGTCCTTTAAAGGCCATAGTTTTTTTATTTTTCCGTTGATATTATCATACCATAATCTTTGGATATCTCATTTAGATTTAAAATAGCTTTCTGTAAGTTATCTTCAGAATTTGTAATTATTATTTGGTCGTCTGCAAAGAGGAGAGTGTTTAAGTTAACTGTAGGTGAAAGTTTAATTCCTTGATGTAAATTTTTACTCCATTTTATTATTATTTCATTTAAGTAGATATTAAAAACAGTTGCTGAGAGGGGACATCCCTGTCGGACCTCTTGGTTTATCTCTCGTGTATATGATAGCTCATGATTTAATCTTATTTGTATTTGATTATTTTCATATATACTTGTGACAGCTTTTAGGATATTATTTGGTATTTGTCTTTCTTTTAATATGTTAAATAATATGTTTCTTTTAACTTTGTGAAGTGCTTTTTCGCAATATGTGTTTCTAAATTATATTCTCTTCTTTTCTCTATTATTAATTTTAGGCAGAAGGCTGGGTCTATACATGATCGTCCTTTTTAAATCCATTTTGTACCTCTAGAATAAAGTTTTCGGAATATTTCATTAGTTTGTTATTTAAGATTATGCTGTATATTTTGTAACAATAACGCAAAAAAAATTTGTAACGCTCTCAGGGGACCCTGTAACCCCTAGAAAGCGCGTCCCCTGGGTGGCGGATAGGGGAGCCCACCATGTGTGTGTGTGTGTACATGCGCGTGCGTGTGTGTGTATATATATATATATATATGGTGGGGTGGTCCGAATATACTGAATAAGGACTCGTGGACCAACAGGGCCATAAGGGGCAATCATCTTGATTGTAAGGGAAGCGGCACTCTCATGGACCCCTAGCTGGATCTATCCGCTCCTTCTTCTACTTTGAGGAAGACCCACTTACTTTAATCTTTCCTATAATCAGCCAACTCTTCTTACTTTATGACCCTTGTGCTATTAGAGTACTCGAGGGCCATGGGGTCTTTTCATTTCTGGCCTTACAACTATGTCCTCTCTATAAACCTTACTATATTTCTTTTATAATCTACCCTTTCCCCTTCAATATACCCTATTCCTCCTATGGGTTTAAATTCGGAAGAAGGCGAGTTCAGAAGCCTTAAAGTAGCAGCCTTACCACTGAACTATTCCATCGTCAGGCTAGTCCCCTGACATCGAGAACATAACCATACTTGTAAGCTGACAGAAAAAGATAATGAACCAATAGAAGGCAATATACGTACGCTTTTAATGGCTGTGCTTTCCTATTAAGTTCGGCGAGGGTAACTCGTTGTATGGTGACGATGTATTCCTGTTAGCTCTCTGGTCACTCTCCGCACGAAACTTTTATAGTTTCTGTATTCGGCTTGGAAATAATGTTTGGTTTAATATCCACTTAATTTAGATAATTTTTGCATCGTCGAAGTGAAGCCATTTTGGCTCTTTATTTTAGTAAATCTCTACTTTAATTTTGTACACCTGGAAATGGCATACGACAAGAAGTCCATAGAAAAGCTTTTCAAAATAATACAACTGTATGGGGTGAAGTGAATGGAACATTATACAGAGCAATACGTAGTCTATATTTAAGCTGTCAGTCAGCAGTTAGAATTGAAGAAAATACAGGAAGATGTTTTAATGTAAAATCAGGGGTGAGATAGGGATGCACATTATCTCCATGTAAAAAAAGTGGCATTAGGCCTGATATTAGAATTGAAGATGTCCAACTTAGCTCTTTGCTTTATGCAGATTATGTACTCCTAAACACATCTAGTGCAAGTCTGCAGGATTCTTAAATTAAATGATATAAAGCTGACAAATTTGGCATGAAAATAGGCAGGAACATAGAAAACGTCTGCTGCATTCTGAATGGAGATCCTGTAGAACAAGTGAAATAGTTCAGCTATTTAGGCACAGTTTTTAGTGAAGATGGTAGGTTAAATCTGGAAATAGACAACAGAATAAGCAAAGGCTGGTATGGTGTGTAACCATCTGAATAAATTTATATGGAATAAGGGAGAAATTAGCTGAAACACCAAACTATATAAGCTAGTGTTCAAACTAGTTTTTTAAGTTGCATCTTGGTTTAGAAATAAAGCACTTGATCAAAGACTAGAGCCCACAGATATGAGGTTTGTGAGAAAAATGTGGGGAGTGAACTGATGGTATTTATGGCAGAACCATATTAAAAATGAAGATATTAGAAAGGAATGTGAAACACTAATACTATTCAAAAATATGTAAGCAGAGCTAATCTAAGGTGGTACATATATCCATAGTTTATTCACAATATGATACATTGTGAAAAGGGAAAAGAGATTTATATTAAAAACTAAATATTGCAAATTATGGTCTTCCAAGTCTCTTTCTGTCTTGAACTAACTGGTAGATTTCAAATGGAGTTTTGCAGTTCAGTCTACTGATGGTTTCACATATGTATCACCTACCATCTTCACTAAACACTGTGCCTAAATAGCTGAACTATTTCACTTGTTCTACAGAATCTCCATTCAGAATGCAGCAGATGTTTTCTATGTTCCAGCCTATTTTCATGCCAAATTTGTCAGCTTTATATAATGTAATTTAAGAATCCTGCAGACTTGTAATAGATGTGTTTAGGAGTACATCATCTGCATAAAGCAAAGAGCTAAGCTGGACATCTCCAAAATTGTTTGCATGGTCTTCCTCTACTGTGTTTGCCATCTGGTTTATACAGGATGAGGGATTCCAAAAAGGGCGAGACGTCAGGATGTTTGAGTTGATGCCCAAGCCATCTGAGTTGTAGTTTTTTGACTATACTGGCAAGTGGTTTGCTTAGCCAGATTTAGCACAGCAGAGTTAGTGACGCGGTCCATCCAGGTGTATCCAAGGATCAGTCTGAGACATGTAGTTCGAAAGGAGTTAATTAGATCTATAGTTTTTTTTTGTGCTTATTGTCCAGGTTTGAGAACCATACAAGAAGATGGATCTACTGGTTGCATGGTATAGTCTTAATTTTGTCTTTAATGATACTAATGATGATTTCCAGATGGGATGGAGTTATGGAAGACTAGAGTTTACGTTTTCTGATATACTTTTCTGTATTGCTGATGTACAATCCAAGGTATTGAAAGTCCTTGACTCTTTCTAAGGGTTTATTGTTGATATGAAGTATAAAGTTTTCACAACCTATTGAGTTTTCACAACCTTTGGACTTTTGGATGTTGATCTGCAGACCAATAAGTTTAGCCTGTGCCTCTAGTAGACTGAGATGTTTTTGTGCATTTTTTGGTTCTGCATCAATAAGTACAACATCGTCAGCAAAGCTAAGGTCACTTATTAGCATGGTCTGAGTTTATGTTTTAATGTTAAAACCAGGATCTTCTGTGTTGATGGTCTGGAAGATGTAGTCCAAGCATATTAAAAACAAATAAGGTACCAGTACATCACTTTGCAGGACGTCTGTTGTCACTAAAATGATTCAGATGTTTCTGTTTTAAAGATTAGTGTAGCGTTGTAATCATTATAAGGTGCTGAGATTGCTTGTATGAGTTTTGAGGGTAGACCATAGAAGATGAGTATTTTAAACATTGCTTCTCTATTAATGGAGTCAAAATCTTTTTTGAAGTTTATAAAGGTTAAAATTAGTTTTCTTAAAAGTGGTGTTAAGTAAGGTAGAACGAGCAAGGAAAGGTTAGAAAAACAGGTGTTTGAAGGCAGGAAAGAGACCCAGAGAAAGACCAAGGTCTGGGTGGATTGATTCAATCAGAACTGGCTTAAAAGTACAAAATGCAAGTTATGACAATATTAGAGTGCCTGCAAGTAATAGTCTAATTTGGAGAATAATTGATGAGAGGAGATTAATACTAATATAAACTTAATCATCTAGTGCTGCCATAGTAACACGCACGCCCCTTGCGGGTACGTATCAGGAAATATATGATGCTTAAATTTAATGTGTGGTTTATGTTCCTTTATTAGATAGGATCTGCGTGGGTAGCCTAGTGGCAGAGCACTTCGCAACCATATGCCTGGGGAAGGAGTGTCCTAGGTTAGATTCCTCGTCGATGACGTGAGGAGCTTAATGATCTTTCTCAGCCATAGCCAAGTTAGCCGGTCTTGGGCGTGAACAGCAGGGTCCCCCCCTAGTTTATCTAGGGGTTTTTCATCCCGCAAACAGGCAAACTGGCCGCGTAAACACACACAGATTGCAATCATGAATACCACCCTTAGGGAATGCAGCAGAGGAGTGGTGAACCGGATGGATTAATATGCCAGTAACCCCTCATTAGGAGGGAGGCTCAACTCGTCCTGGGATGGACGAGTAGGATAGGACAGGATTCGGATAGGAATTGTGCGTCCTGTTTCACCTATAAAAGAGCAAATTACAGACGCACTAAATACGGACACGGTCAACTAGGTGATGGTGAATGGCCGGTGGTCATTTGGGCGATAGTCAACTTGGCGATAGTCAGGTGGGCAACGGTTAATTGGGCGATTGTCATATGGGCAACAGAAACTTAAAATTTTTGGCTGCTTAACAGGGATATGATTTGGTGGATTTTTTTTTGTAAATATTGGTAAAATATATATAAATATAAATATGCCTAAGACTTATGAGGCATGAGTTATAGGTTATGAACTATGAGTTATGAGTTATTTCCACATAATTAAAAAAAAAATACTAAAAATAATCCAGACCTAACGACTTAATCTAACCTAAGCTTACTAGTTGTGGTGGTGGGCGGTAGATGGTGTTGATGGAGATGATTCTAGTAGAGGTTCAGTGTAGTGTTTGAGACAGTTGTAGGTGTCCTCCCGCGATGAGTCTTCGGACTCCTTGGAGGTATCAGGAATAATAATAATAATAATAATATATCCTAGATCAAAATTTGTAGGATCATTTAAGAAAGAGATGGTTAAAATGAGTGGTCCTAAAATTATTTTAAAGTGAAAAGGTATAATTACACCATATTAAAATAAAGAAAAAATATAGTTTTTAATTCATTTATTAATATTATTTTGTAATTAACAAACATATTTACACATGCTACATATATATACATTAAAACAAAAAAGTAATCAAATAAAAAAAATCAGCTAACGCCTTTTATTCCCTTATGGGAGTAGGCGAGGCCTTTTAACCCTATCTAGCTTTTGGAGACTGAGAGGGCAGTTCAATCTCCACCGGTAGCCAATCAGAGATAGCTGGCCCATGTCTATCACTAATTATAGCAGCCACCGATGAAGAGGCTGGCAAACAAGTGCTGCCATCGCTTGGTACCTAACCCTAACAAGATATGCTACTGTCTGATATAATGTGGGTACTACGGTCGATTTTCTTGAGTTTACCGGATGAAAAACCCGAGTTTCCGGGAGGAAAAACCCGTTTGCCCGTGCCAGAGATCGACTAACTCGGGAATCGGTCGAAGAAAGGCTTAGAAAAAGTTCCTCCAGTCGGAGACTAGACTTGAACTTAAGTCTGACTTCAAGCGACCAAGCGCAGAGGACGCAAGCGCCACTTCCACTGAGCTATACAGGCCTCTACAAAAAAGTATATGAAATTCAAAACAAAATTTTTATTTTAAATTTATCGATTCATATTATAGTTATTATATGCAATACCATGCAAATATTATATTATATTTTCCCTATCGTAATTTATAACTTTTTTCAAAATTCTTTGGTCAGCTTCATCGTAACGTCTACGTTTGTGTTGATGTTTGAAACCTTCTACTACTATTCTTTCATAATCAACATCATATATTTTTTGAATTTTTTGTAGTCCATTTATAAAAATCCATAAATTTGGATGACTTGTGATGTTGCCAAAGCTGAATTGCAATTTTCGATGACAGGCTTCCGCAAAATTATTTGTCCTATCGCTTCCATTTATTGTTCTTTGGTACTCAGACCAAACGTTTGAGGGAAAAATCGATAGAGCCCTAGTTATATTATTCCTTAGACGACCTATGTATGTATTCAAGATACCAAGTAATTTTATATAAGCCTGGTTTTTAATCCTATTTCCCAAGTAAGCAAACAGACAAGTATGTCAAGTTTGCGCCTGCACGTAGTGCTAGACTGAGGCAACTATTGCAAGTAGTGCAAGACTGTAAAAAAAAAAAAAAAGTAGACAAGTAAAAAACTTTCTAGATCTATGTATGTGTTCTTAAACCATTCTAAAATTGGTTCAAATTCATTGGATAAACGATTCTCAAGTTCAGAAATAGCGTAAATAATATCTTGTTCTGGAATGAAAGCAAGTCAAGTGATAATTTTTGAATTTAAAGTGAATTGCTCATCAGAATTGTATCTGGTTAAAAGTGCGCATGAAGCTAAATGCTTAAAAAGATTTTGTACGAAATGAAAAAAAGCAATCATTTATGTTAGCTTGCGGAAATACTATACGTAAAGCTTGATGAATGGCAATATCCAAATCAACATTTATATTTTCCGGATCAAGTAATGGCGATATTTCATGTGTCATATAAAATAATTTTCTGTATGTTTCAAGAGTCTTATTAGGTACTAAATAATAATACAAAACGAGGAAAACAAGACCTCCATTCTTTCTAGCCAAAATAACAAAAATTTGAGCAAAACGAGGGGGAGAAAGTAAGTAAAAATGTGCCATTCACAAATAATTCATTTATTCATGGTTTGGATCCACATTCCATAACTTTAACGATCAAAAATTAATATCGTCATTATGATATAAACGAAAATATTTATTAATTAGCTGACTCATTTTTTGTATGGGAAATTTCAGTACAACTTCTACACAATTTCGTAATTCTACATAAAAATAAATTATAATAGAGATTTTTCAAATTTTATGTGTATAGTCCTTTTAACTAGTTTCTCAAAAAAAATATTATTTAAATTTACCGGGTGTAGATCAATAGAATAGAATTGCATATTTGATCTATTATTTTGTCGCCTAGATGTGCGACGCCCACTTTCCCATCGAACAGTTGACCATCGCCCGGTTGACTGTGTTCTGGTCAGTATGTGCAGGCTTCCATAAACAGTGAAGGAATGACTACTGGAAGGAAGATGTGTGACAAGTGAATCTAGTGTGTTCTGACTTTCAACCACCACCATCATCATCATCAAATTCCTGGTATATACCTTCAAGGGGGTTTACAGGATCGTCATAATACTACATGAAAAATTTACATCATTACTAACATCCTATCTATAATTTCCCCCCAAATCAGTCTGTTACCTGACTCCAACATTGTCCGATCTTATATTTCTATCTTCTAAGACATTTTTTGTATATCTTGGTCTTCTCTGGGTCTTTTTCCTGCCAACCTGGCAGAGAAAACTTGTTTTGCTAATCTTTTCTTTCCCATTCTGTTTAAGTGACGATACCATCTGAGATTAGCTCTGCTAACACAATCCTGGATGCTAAAATGTCAAGTTCTTTCCTAATATCCTCGTTTTTAATATGGTATTACCATTCATTCCCTCTGTTCATTCCCCTGATCTTTCTCAGGACTCTCATAACTGCGGTCTCTAGTCTTTGATCAAGTGTTTTGCTTCTGACCTAGCTCTCAGATCTATAAGTTAAAATTGGTTTGAACACTGTCTTGTATACAGCTAATTTAGTGTTCCGGCTAATTTCTCTCTTATTCCATATAAATTTATTCAGTTTACCGCCTACCATACCAACTCTGTTGTATATTTCCATATTTAATTTACCATCTTCACTAAAAATCGTGCCTAAGTAACTGAAATGTTTTACTTGTTCTAAAGGTTCTCCATTCACAATGTAGTTGACATTTTCAACAATTCTGCCTGTTTTCATTGTCTTTGTATTTTTATTGTTGACCTTCATACTATATCTATTACAACAGTTATCCAATTTTATCAGGGAATCTTGCAGACTTGTAGCGGATTTTTTTAGAAGTATGATATCGTCCACATAAAGCAAAGAGCTGACATTAACATCTCCAATTTTGATATTATGTTTAAGACTACTTTTCTTCATAATGTGATCCATATAGAAAATGAATAACAGAGGGGATAATGTACATCCTTGTCTCACACCAGATTTAACATTAAACCATCTTCCTGTACTTTCAACCACTATTATGAATCGTTTGCGTTGTTTGTTTGTTTAGGTGGCTGAGGAAAGTATATATTGTCCGGCGGCTATGGGACCAGCTAACGAAAACATCAACGTATCTAAGCCAGCCTTTGTGGATTAAAGTAAAGGAATCTAGAAAACATTGCTCAAAAGCTCCAATATAAAAGTTAGCAATTGGGGAGGATAGCGCCGAGCCGACGGCTGTGCCTCATTTTGTAGGCGGAAAGTGTTTTGACACACAGAATACCCAGAACCCTCAATAAACTCACAAGTAAAATGCTAAAACAAGCAAGAACATACCAAACTAATGACATCTTCTCCGAAGAATTTACACTAAGTGAACTAAATTCATCAATCGAGAAAACTGCACCTAATAAATCCCCTGGTAATGATCTTATCTTTGGTCATATGGTCAAACACCTTGGCAAAAATGCCAAAGAACAACTTCTGGACATTCTCAATACCTCTTGGCGAACAGGCAAACTTCCAAAAGAATGGAAAAAATCAGTTATTGTACCCATCCTGAAACCTGACAAAAATGCTGCAGAATGTCAAAGTTACAGACCTATCGCATTAACTAGCATACTTTGTAAAATTACTGAAAGAATCATACACTCCAGGCTTATGCACTGGCTGACAAAAAATAAGAAAATCAACTACTACCAAATTGCTTATAGAACTCGTCATTCGACAACAGATCAATTATTCCATTTCTGCCAAACAATAATAGACTCATTTCAGGAAAAACCAACAAAAAAGACAACTGCCATATTCCTTGATATGACTGCTGCTTTCGATCGTGTTTGGATCAAAAAATTAATACAAACAATACATGATATTGGAATTAGAGGAAACGCTTTAATCTGGATTGCTGATTTCATCAGAGGAAGAAAGATCAAAGTCAGAATCAATGCAGCAATATCAAAAGAGCGGAGAACCTGGGCTGGTGTTCCCCAGGGCTCAGTACTCAGTCCCTTACTATTCCTTCTATATGTCAATAATATTCATCCCTACCTTACAGAAGACACAAAAGTAACTTGCTATGCAGATGATATAGCCATCTGGCACACTAGTGCTAAAATCAAAGAATCAGAGGAAATTCTAAACAAATCCATGAGAGGATTAGAAAAATGGTCAGACGAACTCAAACTCAAAATCAACCCAGACAAAACAAAACTAAGTACATTTAGTACAGACAGGAAAAATAGACATTCCTACAATCCCAAAGTCATGATCAATAACAAGCTAATTGAAAAAGTCACAAATCCAAAATACCTTGGTATTACGCTTGATCAGGAATTACGTTTTGCACAACACATCTCTAACACTTCCAACAGAGCTCTAAAAAATTAAATATACTGAAAAGGCTTTGTGGAACAAATTGGGGCGCAAAGCCAAAAATCCTCAAAACTACTTACACTACACTAATAAGGCCAATAATGGAATATGCAGCACCTATCTGGTCACCTTCGGCCTCATCGGTAAAGAAAAAACTAAACAAAATACAAGCAAAAGCATCCAAGATTATCATTGGTGCAGTCTCATCCACTAACAACATCAGAGCCCAACAGGAATGTGGGCTTGACCTGCTGGAGGACAGACGAAAATTTGCCACCATAAAATTCATAAATAATATCAGAAGCTACCAAAGTGATCATATCTCCCTAAAAACTTATGAACATTGGAACCAAATTTGCAGACTTCACAGATCATCGACTTTACAATATGATGACACTATCAGGAAAGAAATAGGTCTTGATCAGCAAAATGTCCACATAAACAAAGAACCTCTATTTTCCAGTCCTTTACCTTCAAATACCTCCATAAATCTAAACCTTACCAAACTCTGTACAAAAAAAGAACCAAAAGAAATGCTTAAAGAAAAAGGCCTAAATACCATCACCCTTCTTTCATCCTCCAAACAGGTTATTTGTTATACCGATGGATCATCAGACACCAATATGATTAATGGAGGCGCTGGTGTTCTCCTTCTACTCCCGAAAGGTGAAAAACTTTCAATAAAAGTTGGATCTGGGAGAATCGCTTCCAATTTTACCAGCGAACTCTACGCAATAAATAAAGCACTAGAAGCCTGCTTAAATCTATCATCATCTCAACAATCTGAAGGAATTATAATTTACAGTGACTCAAGATCAGCTATGGAGGCAATCAAAAATGGCAATACCAAGCTCACACAAGACATCCATAAACTCTTAAATCATCTAAAGTGTTTAGGTAAAAGTTGCATTTTACAATGGATTCCTGCTCATGTAGGCATTGATCACAACGAAGCAGCTGATAAATTAGCAAAAGAGGCCAGAGAACTCAACCAAGAAACTCACATGATAACTCTTGCTGATGCCAATGCACTAGCAAAAGCTAAACTAATTCCATTGAAATCAGTGATACAACATCAAATTCCCGAGATCAATGCTGACAGAAGGACCTCCACCACGATAGCAAGACTACGAACAGGACATTATAGAGGAATGAAGATCAATACAGATGATACCAGAACATATAGAAACTGCAACAACTGCCCCAATACTGAACTGACACCCACTCACATCTTTACCTGTCCAGCAATTACAGAAGCCTTGCAAGAAATAGATCATAATCCTGAACAACAGCTCTATACAAACAAAATCACAGACATAGCCAAAGCAGTACAAAGAGCACACGGAAACATCTAAGACTCTTCAAAGGACAAGACAACAACAACAACAACAATACCCAGAACATAGAACATATGCAAAGAGTCTGTGATATCGGGATGGAATTTGTCTTGTCAAAGAAGATTTGTGTCATTTATTGGGACATTTATGAAAAAGGCAGAGACATCAAACACAACTAATAAATCACTTTTTTTCATGATAATGCCTTTAATTTGTTAACAAAGTGTTGTGTGTTTTTAATATAGAAGGAGGAATGAGATACTGACTCCTTGAGTTTGACGCTAGTTTCTTGGCTAGATGGTAATTGGAGCTGTCGACTGGAGCAGTAGGGTCTGTTTGCGAATCTTGGGTAAATCATCATAAATTCTCGAGAAACAAGCGTATTGTAGAAATAGAATTTTAATTGCAACCTCAGGACAAGATGTGACTGATTTATTATTATTATCTGAGACCTCCAAAGATTCCAGAACTCATCGAGGGAAGCTATAAATCACCCAAACCAGTTGTCATACCTTCCTTTGAATTCATTCACACTAGATGCACTCATTATCCCTAAAAGCAAAATATTCCACTCGCTCATTGCTCAATGAAAGGAAAATAGCTCTTACCTCTTTCTTGACTGTGAACAAACTTACCGTATTTGCCGCGAATAAGACGCACTTTTTTTCTTTGAAAATAGGTCTGAAAAACAGGGTGCGTCTAATACGCCGATAAGTTTCTCTGTTTCGAGTTACGCAATTTCTTTCTTGCGGCATGTGTGAGTATTCCAGTTATATAGAGTTCAGTGGATGCGCATGCGCTGTCATCGACGATCACAACAGGATTCCTGTTCGTTTAAACTTTCCAATTGTTGTGAACGGTGATGAATTTCTGCCGTTAAATTTTCTCTAAATTTCTTGGCAAATTTTGGCTGAAAAACGTCGGCATTTCTACAATATTGCATACAATCTACCTGTGACTGCGTATGCTAAAGAACATGGAAAGTAGACCTACTTATTACTTTATATTTTAAATACTGTAAATTCATTCTAATATTCAGTGATAAAGTTTTTTTCGTAAAAAATGTGTACAAAAAAGTGGTGCGTCTTATAGGTGGGTGCTTCTTATACGCCGGCAAATACGGTAATTTCCATGGATGCTCCCGCGTTCTCTCACCATTTTCCATATAACGAAAAAATTCATTAGATGATATCCTATAACAACCATTCAAAATTTTATAGACCTCTATCATATCACCCTCCTTTCTCCTGTTAATGAGAGTCTCACAATCTACATATTCGGAATCTGTCCTCGTAATCTAAATCTCATAATCTTTTAATCCATGGATATAATCTTTGTAACTCTTCTTTGCACCCTTTCCACAGCTTCTTTATCTCCTTGGAACCCGAAAGGCCAAATCTGCGCGCTATAATCTAGGAATGGCCTTATCAAAGCCTTATAAATAGGCAAAATGTCTTCCTTATCCTTACATGTCAAGGTTCGCTTTAACATCGCAATTATAATTGCGATGTTAAAGCGAACTCTAATCATGCCAAAGTGATTAGATTGGGTATGATTAGAGTTCACTGGAACTCTAATCATGCCAAAGTGCATAACTTTACACTTACTAACATTAAACTGTTAGGTATTTTCGTTTGCCCAGACGAAAAGTCTATTCAAATTATTTTGTAATTGTTGTATACCAGTAGCATCCCTGATTGCTCTGCCTATCTTTGCATCATCGGCAAACAATTGCACCTCTGATATTAGACCCTGCCTGATGTCGTTAATGTATAGATAGAACAATGGCCCAGCACTGAACCCTGAGTACACCACTGGTTATTTATTTATTTATTAATCTTTGTACTGATTATGGGCAGTACTGCCCTTACATCACATCCAGACTTGATATATAGGTCTAAGCCCTTACAAGTGTTTTATCTTATGCCTGTTCTAGTTATCATTGTAGTCATTTGCTGGTGGCAACGCCATACCACCAATGTGCCTTGTAGGGTCCTCAGGGAAAGAACTGTTATATCCTTCTGCATAAGCCCAAGCTGCTTTAAGTCCATATAACTATCTGCGCTCCATATGCCATGTAAAGATATGGTGGCGCTGGTAAACCTCGGGGTTGCCCCATATTCCTCCCGTATCTTACTAACTAGATGTTGGTTATTTTTATAATAATTTACTTTGTTATTATGGCTATAGGGTAGTGGGCGCCCTGTTCCCGCCACCTGGGCATCAACAACCCAAATGTCACCATCTCTTTTAATCACTAAGTCTGGCTTACGCAAACCTGCAGAGGTCCTATAATGTGGTTCCACTGCGGTCACCTAACCTTTGTTCTTAAAGTGGTTGTTCAGAATGGAGACCACGGCGTCATACCTTCGCATGCTGACCCCATGGGTGCGGAAGCAACATTGGGCTATATGAGACATGTCTCACTGTAGTGGCAGCCAGCCCTACAGTTTGAGTCGTCACTACTCAATCGAGCTGTGCGGGATCGAGTGGGCAGGGCATTGATCCTCGACCTAATAAGGTCAATATACTCGAATTCAGGGAGGAGTCTGGTGCCATCCCTTACCCAATCATGTTGGGGAGGCACCAGATATGACTCTTTTAAAGAAACACCATCTACAGAATAGTGCAGCAGAGATGCCCACCTCTTGTGTTCTGCAGGTGCTGACTCAATTAAGCTACCCTGATAATGGGACCAGCCTTTAGCCCGCCTAAAGTTTTCTTGTATCAACCGGCTATAGAAAGCTTCTCTGCAGATAGGGGAAGAAGATAGTTCTAAATTCGCGATTCTGGACTGCCACAGGTGTGGGATCAGCCATCTAAGTGATGGAATCCCGAGTCCACTATCTTTCACTCTCGCGTGGAAATATGCAGTAGGAGTGTCAGGCGGCAGTCGGAGCCATGATCTTACGGCTGAGCGGATAGCCCTGTCCATTCGGGACAGTACCGAGATATATGTCCTACCAAGCACCAACTTGTGATAAAAGCGAGGTGGGAGATAGTGGGAAAGGAGAAACAGTCTTTGCTGGGGCTTGAGAGGAGCTTTCCTCAAAGAAGCGATCCCAGCTTCTAGGAAAGAAGGGAAAGAAGACCTTCCTTTTGGGATGAACATGATACCGAGATATCTCCACTCTTCCAGGATGGTCAAAGCATGCACCGGCCTCCCGTGCAAGGAAAACTCTATAGTCTCGAACTAAAGTGCAGGACTTCTCTACATTAATAGAAAGGCCTCGAATAGAGAATGAAACTGCCTGGTCAAGGAGTTCCTGCAAGACTACTAAGGTAGGCTTGCAGGAACTGGCATATTCACATCTGGCATATTAAATTTGGCATATTCACATCCATGGATGCCCCACTTTTTGATATCTATCTGTCAACCATTCCCTGATCCAAGTCCAGGGGTGCGCCAGTAGTGTCCAGCGCCTGTGTGCAAAACTTTAGTTGGCTCCCCTATACCCCTTCCCCCAACAAAAAATCACTTTATAAAAACGTATCAGTGAGTAAAAATGAAATACGAAATATATTACCGTATTTTTCGGACATTAAGACGCACCTTTTTACATAGAAAAATCGACTTAAAATTGGTGGTGCGTTTTATGGTCCAAAGGTTAACATTAAAATACGAATCTTTACACTGTACCGAAGCTGTTAGCAAAGTTCAATCACTGCGCAATATGTTAATAAAATTATAAGTTATCTCGCTGCATGTGGGTGAATCGCCGATTTAGAGCGTCAATAATCATTAGTGTGTAAACATATGTGCTTTTGTACGGTTTATTTGAATTATATTTTATAAGTCGTTAAACTTTTTATCTTTAAATTAGAAAAAATGAGTATAAAACAAAAGACTTTCATATAACGTGAGTTATAAATTAAATGTGATAAATTATTCAAAACAATATGGAAACAGAGCAGCAGAAAGATATTTTCGTCCACCACCAACAGAAAAATGGTTCGCGAGTGGAGAAAACAAGAGGAATAATTAAAACTTCTATGTAAACACAAGAAAACATTCCGTTTACACCTAGAAACCAGAATTAAAAGTACAAATGAAAAATTGGATAACAAATCATCGAAACATTGGAATATCTGTTTCTACGAAAATGATAATTTTTGAAGCGAAACGATGGACAACTGCTAATGGAATTTTAGATTTTATCGGATCACCGTCTTGGTGCTTTAGATTTATGAAAAGACACGGGTTATGCATTCGTACAAAAACCACTCTAGCCCAAAAAATGCCGGCTGACTATGAAGCTAAAATTATAGAATTCCATAGATTTGTCATATCAGCGAGAAGGAAATTTAACGATAAGCTTAATCAAATTACGAACATGGATGAAGTACCTCTAACTTTTGATGTTCCTTCAAATCGGACAGTAGATTCAAAAGGCACCAAATCAATAGTGATCAAAACAACAGGTCGCGAGAAAACTCACTGCACTGTAGTTTTAGCTTGTTGCACAGACGGAACAGAACTAACCCCCCCCCCCCATGTTAATCTTCAAGAGAAAAACGTTACCGAGAGATGAAATTCCTAGCGGCATTATTATTCACGTTCAAGAGAAAGGCTGGATGGACGAAACAGGAATGAAATTATGAACGTCCAGGTGCACTGCTTAAAAAGCCTGCGATGTTAGTGTGGGATCAATTCAGAGGGCATAAAACAGAATCACCAAGAAACTTCTAAAAGAAATGAATACAGAATTAGCTGTCGTTCCTGGAGGCCTTACAAGTCAATTACAACCCTTGGATGGATCTGTTAATATGCCATTCAAAATTTTATGCGGGAAGAGTGGAACAAATGGATGACAAAGCCAAATCACGATGTTACAACAGGAGGACGTATGAAACTGCGAACAATTTCAGAAGTATGTACCTAGGTGAAAAATTCATGGGAAGCTGTGAAAGAAGAGACGGTTATAAAGTCATTTAAGAAATGTGGGAAAAGTAATGTGATGAATGGTATCGAAGATGACGCAGTTTTTGAAGGGCGTGACAACAATAGTTCAGACGAAAGTGATACGAACGGTGACATTAACGAGACCAGTGATAGTACCGAGAGTGAAGATAACTGAATATAAAAATTAAGTAAGAAAAAAAAATCAGCTAACGCCTTTTTATTCCCGTATACGGGGAGTAGGCGAGGCCATTTAGCCATATCTAACTTTTGGAGACTGAGTGGGCAGTTCAATCTCCACTGGTACCAATCAGAGACAGATGGCCCAAGGCTATCACTAATTAAGCGGTACACAGTGAAGAGAGACGGCTCAAATGTGCCGCCATCTCGTGGTCCCTAACCCTAACACAATATATTTAATGTCTGAAATAATGGGTTCTACGGTCGATTTTCTTGAGTTTACAGGACGAAAAACCCGAGTTTCCGGGAGGAAAAACCTGCTTGCCCGTGCCAGAGATCGACTAACTCGGGAACCGGTCGAAAAAAGGCTTAGAAAAATTTCCTCTAGTCGCCGACTAGACTCGAAACCAAGTCTTCCTTCGTGCGGCCAAGCGCCGTGGTTGGCAAACGCCACATCCACTGAGCTACACAGGCTCTGAAAATTAAGTAAGCATTTATAAATATCTTTGTATAATAAAATATTTTTTTCTAAAAATCGTCTCATAAATTTGGGGTACGTCTTATCGTCCGGTGCGTTCGTCCGAAAAATACGGTAATTATAAGTTTATTGAACAAAAAGCAGAAATAACAAAAAAAGTATAAAAAACAATAAACATACAAGAAGGGTACAAAAACAAAAACAACAAAAATAATTTGGAAACAAATCAAGTGATTTATGTTATTTGGTAAGAAAATCATTTGCGAATTGCACCTTATATAATTTTAGGTAAATTAATAGATAAACTTAGAGTTTTATAAAAAGAAAAATATTAAATTTTTTTGATACAAAATTATACTATTATAACTATATTTTATTTAGCAAGATAATCACTTTGTCACTTGTAATTGTATAGGTATAAATAAGAAACAGATAAACTTACAAGAATATAAAATAGGAATATATTAAACATTATTGGGTAAAGAAATAAGAAAATAAATATTTAAACAGAAAGAAAAACCACTTAGTGAATTGAGCTTTTCTAGTTTTCATTAATGAAAATTGTTTAATAATATCATGTATATCAAGTTGATCCAAAATATCTGACTCTATTGATATAATGGCAAGATTTGAAAGTCTGTCTTGTACCATTGTGGACCGCAAGTAGTTTTTAATAATTTTAAGTTTAGAAAAGGACCTTTTCGCAGATACTACAGATATCGGTAATGACAAAAGAATCCGAAAAGCAATTGTAAAGTTTGGATAAACTGTGATTAAGTCGTTTGAATAAATATACTGAATTATCTGATATATATCGTTTTTAAAATTAGAAATAAATGGTTGACAGTGTAAAATTTCTTCGCATAAATCGTCTGAGTCAATGTCTGAATGATTCTCATGTGTTAATTTTTGTCATAAATTTTTATAACAAGATAATAAATATTCTTTATTTTGTGAAGTACTGTACTTAACAAATACAAAAACTGTAATGAATTCACATGTTATTTTAATAAAGTAAATCTTTCCTGCAAAGATTCTAATGTTTGATCTGTTATGCAGAGAAAAAAAGTTATTTTAAATGAAATTTCAGGATCTACTATATTTTCATTTTCATGTTCGTAATCAAATTGTGTTGTCTTTTTAGGTCGCCTTAGTGGTCTACTACCACAAAATACAGATTCTGCATCAAATTTTGCGGCAATTAATTTTGAGCTTTCTACAATTTCTTTGAGAGTTTCATCAGACCTATAATCATTTAAAAATTGATTTAGATTATTCACTGCATCTAAAGCAAGTTGGAGATTCATAGATGAAGACTGCAATATTTTGCTGACAAAACTCACTTTATTTAAAATATCATACCAAACTCTAATACAACAAATAAATATAAATGTAGCAATTTTTTCACCTAGACATTTTGCCTGATATTTGGATTGTTCGTCCAGTTTTAAAGAGTGATTACAAATTTCAAATCAAGCATCATACACTTCAGGTAAATATTTATAAAGAGGTTTTATGGCATCATTCTGCTCGACCACCGTGTTTCAGATAATGGCTTTAAGGTTAAATCAGTTACATGAGTAGTTAAAATATTCCATCGGTAAACAGAACAGGAAAAAAAAGTATGTAACTCTTCTACTATATTAAAGAACCCAATAGTTTCATGATTGTTATTCGCAGCGTCATTAACTATCAGGTTTAGACTATGATTTGAATATGGGACATAAAATGCACGGGGATTTAAATCTAAAATTCTTGTTTGTAAACCTATATTTTTGCCGCGCAAAAATATAGGTTTACAAACATAGTCCTGACCTCTTAAGTTATTTATGTCTAAATTTAATTTTTTTCAGTAAATCAGTAAGATGTTGTCAATCCCCCCCCGTAACATCTAAAATTGGATAGAATGCTAAAAAGTGTTCATGTATTTCAACACTTATATCCTGAATTGAAATGAACGATTCTGACTATCACACTTATTTGTTCAGTATGTGATACGCCCTGAGTACAATCTAAAATAATTGAAAAATATTTGTTTTGTTGACACAGGTTAATAATATTATTTTTAATATTTGATGCCAATAAAGTGAGTATTTCATTTTGAATTTTATCTCCTAAATAGGGGGTCATATTTTTAAACTCATTATCATTAGCTACACGTCGTGTGTGTTCCGATATAAAAGGATCAAACTTTTCATCTCAAGAGGTAAACGTTCTGTGCTGTATATAATGGTTGGGACTTCCGAATGATATATTTAGAGGTAAGCTTTCTTCTTTTTGTCTATTTTTGCGATTACACATTGCTTAACTGGTAGACTCTTGCGTGAATCTGAGGGATTTGTCAATAGACCACCCTCCTAAATCGTCAGGAATAAGAAATCGGAATTATCCCTCATTGTACACAAGGATGGAGAATGTAAAAGATATCAAGGACGCCATTCAACAGTTAAACAAAGATATGTCACTTGACATTCTCAAATTCATCCTAAAGAAATTTGAAACGGATTATCCTGGTTGCTTGAATCTCTTCACTCAAGTAAATGACACTGAAGATGATGATTTGGACATCGAAGAGGACATTACACCTGTTCCACCTACAAAGACTATCCGACAGTTAGATTGTTCACGGGAGGAACAATCTAATAAAAGACGCAGAACACCAGAAGGTGGAATGGAAGATGGTCTAACAACTCACCAACATCAGATCACCCAAGATAGAAAAGAAAAGATCCCTCCACTTATCCTTCGAGATAAAGATAAATGGACCTCAGTCTCAAGATCCCTAGGAGAACAAAATATCAATTTCTCCTGGGCAAGAAATACTGAAGAGGGTGTAAAGATTCACCCTACCACACTGTCATAGCGTATCGCATGATGACGAAAATGCTGGACAACTCTAAATTGCCCGTCCACACCTTTACGCTAGCAAGCAAGAAGAACTTAAAAATAGTTCTAAGAGGAGTGGCTGAGGGCATCACAACTGATGAGATCACAGCTAACCTCATCAATCAAGGATTGACCCCAGTCAAAAGCAGTAGAATGTTGAGGTCAGATAAAACACCAATGGCACTGGTATTGGTCGAAATCTCCAACACGCAAAAAAGAATCTACGAAGTTACCGACATTTGTAAGCTTAAAATTACAACCGAACCTCGAAGGAAGAAGGCATCGGCAGGGTAGTGCCAAAGGTGCCAGATGTTCGGGCATGCCCAAAAACTGTGCAGAGCTGCCTACAGATGCCTAAAATGCGGTGAGGGTCATCAAACTAACTCCTGCACCAAGCCCAGATCCACACCTGTCTGCTGTGCCAGTTGTAGAGGACCACATCTCTTTAATTACAAGGGATGCCTTTTCCATCCAAAAGACCGTGGATCAACAACGAACCACGCTCCTCCAAGCAATGACACAAACAACGAAACAGGTCGCCCTCCAGATCATAATACCTCACATTCGGCAACACAGGAAGGCACTCGACCTTCATCCATGTTCTAATCATATGCGGAAGTGGTAAGAACCCAGACTTCTTCATCGCAAGAGCGAACAAGCTCTAATCTCACATCAGCTTTAACCCCGTCACTTGCAACAATGCTACATGAATTCAGCAAAGCAAGCACCTTACCTCACCATCTTCCAGAAAGAGATTCTATCTAGAAACCCAATCCATATTAACAGCTCTCTATAATGTTTAAAAACTTTAACCCAAATTCTCTCATGATAACAGCATGGAATGCCAATAACTTAACAAATAAAATTCTCGAGCTGCAAGAATTCGCAAAAAGATATAATCTAGACATAACCTTGATCAATGAATCCCACCTCAGACCATCAAACAACCCAAAACTAAGAGGTTATATTTTATATAGGACAGACAGACTTAACTCTAGTGGAGGCGGCACAGCTATTTTTATTAAAAATTATTTAAGTCACAACTCGCTGACCAACCTCCAAACTCTAAACCTTGAGGTGACAGATGTGGAGGTGCACACTAATAACGCAGGCAAACTCAAAATCTATGCAGCGGCAAACTCAAAATCTATCCTCCCAGCATTCCACTAATGAAAGCAGACTTAGACTCCATCCTCGGCTCCACGGATTCCATAATTATAGCAGGAGACCTAAACCCAAACATACGACCTGGTTCAGTTCGTCAATCAACTCCACAGGTCGTACCTTATTCAACTACACGTTACTCAACTCATCAATAGTAGCTGCACCCACTGAGCCCACCCACTACAGCCCATCAGGAAGTTCTGATGTATTAGACATAGTTATCCTCAGAAACATCAAATTTTAATACTAGCTGGAGACATTAGAAGAGCTTAATTCAGATCATAATCCCATCCTGCTCAGGTTAGGACTTCAAGATCAGCTCTCTCTCCATCATTCTTTCTTACCATGGGACTAGCTCTCTAAGGTTCTCCCAGTTTACATCGGTCCAACCCTGCCATTCGTAAAAAAAGAAGAAATAGACCAAGCTGTAAGCAATTTAACTAATAAACACAGCAATAGCATCAGTCACTCAAACGACTGTCTTCCAAGCTCCCAGCTGCATCCCAGAAGAGATAATGGACCTGATTAGGCCAAAAATAAAGTCAGAAAGCGAATATCACAACACCAGAGCCCCGCATGACAAAACAACCTTAAACAACCTGAACAGACAGGTTCGAGAAGCCTTCCAGATGCACAGGAATTCCAAATGGGAATTCAAAAACTCAGGGAAATCAACCCAGAAGATAACTTCATGTGGAAGTTTGTAAAATCTCTTCGTACCAAAAGACAACCACTTCCCCCTTTGAAGACCATTCTTGGAATTGCACACTCAGATGAAGAAAAAGTAGAAGCCCTAATTGACAATCTGGAAAATCAGTGCAGCCCATCTTATGTAAACTTAAATATCAATCTTATTTACAAAGTTCATCGTAAAGTTAGAAATGCACTAAGACAGCCTAAGGATGATTCAGAAACCATCACCCCCACATCTCCAACAAAAATAATAAATATTATTTCTGTTGGAGATGTTGGCCTTGACGGCATTACCAATAGAATAATAAAGCTACTCCCACGAAAGCCACAATTCATCTAGTTAATATTACCAATTCCATTTTAAGATTCCAGTACTTTCCCACAGATTGGAAAATCGCGGACATTATACCTCTGATAAAGCCTGGTAATAACCCACAACTTCCCCAAAGCTACAGGCCCATCAGTCTTCTTTCCTGTCTTGGCAAAGTAATGGAAAAGGTCATCCTATCAAGACTACTATCAACAGTGGACAAACAGAAAATAATCCCAAATGAGCAATTTGGGTTTCGGAAAGCTCACAACACGGTGCAACAAATTCACTGACTAACAGAACATATCACTTATGGTTTTAACTGGCACCTTCACACTGCTGCTGTATTTTTGGATGATGCCAAGGCCTTTAATAAGATCTGGCATCAAGGCCTTATCTTCAAACTAATTGAAAACAATATCCCAATTAAACTAGTGAAACTCATATATTCATATATTAATGAAAGATACATGCAAGTAAAACTCAACGGAATTGTGTCATCAAGGCGCATTCTGGTGGGAGTACCTGAGGGTTCTCTTCTGGCCCCAATACGTTTCACAACTTACATAGCAAATATTCCTCTCAATTCAAGAACAATTACTACTGCCCTTTATGCCGACAACACCGCTATTCTAGCTAGATCGCTCAGCCCTGACTTAGCAATCACTAGACTCCAAGAAAGTATCAATGAGCTAGCAAACTAATTCACCAACTGGAGGATTCAAGTGAACCCCCTCAAAAGCTCAGCCATGTTGTTTTCAAGAAGAAAAGTCTGCAACAAAGAAGACATCCTGCTCTCTAGTCATAAGATCCCATGGCAATCAGAGACCAAATATCTTGGGGTATTAATGGATAAGAAACACCTTTTTAACAAGCACATCAATCTCATTGGCTCCAAATCTTCCAAAGTAATAGCACAGCTCTACCCATTGATCAACCGCAAGAGAAAATTGAACCTACATAATAAATTGCTTCTTTACCGGATGGTAATTCGTCCAGTCATTACTGTAGCTCAGTGGATGTGGCGTTTGCCAACCACGGCGCTTGGCCGCACGAAGGAAGACTTGGTTTCGAGTCTAGTCGCGACTAGAGGAAATTTTTCTAAGCCTTTTTTCGACAGGTTCCCGAGTTAGTCGATCTCTGGCACGGGCAAGCAGGTTTTTTCTCCCGGAAACTCGGGTTTTTCGTCCTGTAAACTCAAGAAAATCGACCGTAGAACCCACATTATTTCAGACATTAAATATATTGTGTTAGGGTTAGGGACCACGAGATGGCGGCACATTTGAGCCGTCTCTCTTCACTGTGTACCGCTTAATTAGTGATAGCCTTGGGCCATCTATCTCTGATTGGTACCAGTGGAGATTGAACTGCCCACTCAGTCTCTAAAAGTTAGATAGGGCTAAATGGCCACGCCTACTCCCCGTATACGGGAATAAAAAGGCGTTAGCTGATTTTTTTTTTTGATAAAAAAAAAAAACTTAGTACAAAACACAATTTTTACGATGAATATTCCATGTATAAATTTACTAACTTTAATAAAAATTAATATTAAAAGAAAATGTCGAATTATTAAAAAATATATATTAATTTCTTTAGCGAAAAAGCGTGAAAATTTAATTTTTCCATGACAGTTTAACAAAATTAAAAAATAAGAAATATATTACGTTAAATGTACGAGAAAAGAATGAATAACTTACCTTAGATCTTAGTTCAAATTCAAATTTACTTCTGTTCTTGTTATTATGTTATTACCGATGCACTGCACTTTACTGTTCTATGTCTAATTACAAAAACTTACAACTGATACCTTTTTGATTAGTGATACAATACAGTACGTACACTGTAACAGCAGAAAATAGAATAAAGTTAAAAACTGCAGCAGATTTTCTTATATATGTTTAGAGCAAATGCGAGTTTGAACAAGATTAAACAAATTCAGACGCGCGTCATCCTGTAAACAGTAAACTCACCAAGTTCAAGATTTTACTTGTTTACGCTAAACTACTTGTTAGAACTAGGATCAGAATAAAATAAGATCTTAAGGAATAATAACAATAAGTCATTATAAATAATTTGTTTGAGCCAAATCTATAAAATATAATTAAAATAAAAAAATGTAATTTATCTTGATATAATTAATGAATAATATTTTTTTAAGTATTTTCTCCTCCTCTGAAATCTTTGGCGCGCCTTTACTATCATGGCGGCTGTGTGCGTCGTACATATTGCACACTGTGCCGACACACCCCTGTCCAAGTCAAGAGATTATATTCCAATCACATATTCTCCAGTTTATGCAGCATTTTGTGTGGTATCCTATCAAATGCCTTAGAAAAAATCCAACATTATCATTGTGTATCCATTCTCTTTATCCAACTTGGCCGTAACGTTGTTATAACATTTGAGCAAATTGCTAATTTGCTCATATATGTTCCTTTCAGAGTATTGCATGTTTGTCTATCCAATTCTCTATGCGAGTTCTTACCAACTTCTCTAATATCTTCACTAACACACCAGAGATACTGATAGGTTGGTAAATTAGACACATTAGTATTTGCATCACCCTTGTACAATGGAACTATAATTCATTCTTTCCATTCTCGTGGTGTCATTCCTGACCTGAGCTGAGACTCGAGTTATACAAACATGTGAAAGACATAGCTAATTCGGCTGAACATTCCTTTAGCAAACTGGCTGATATTCCATCTGTCCCTATAGACAAATTCTTATCCAGGTTAGGCAACGCTCTTCAAACTCATTTTCATGAACCTCTAACCTTTCATCTAATGTAGCAGTAGCCTTGTGCACCATGTTACATACACCTGGTTGATATATTTTAGCAAAGGGAGCATTCATTAACTGAACAATCTTATTAGCTTCTCACACTCGATTACCATCTGAATTTAGTAAAGTTATTATTTCACATTCACTCTTTCTTTTGTTTGTAGCGTAAAGATTAAATTCTTTTGAATTGCCTTTAGCTTGCAAGACTTAAATTCTTTTCATAGTCGCATTTGATTTTCTGCACAATAATCGTTATATTTCTGTCCTGAATTTTATATATTTCATAACTCCTCTCACCCATACTCTCACGATGTTCTTTCCACATCATCTTCTTGTGGATCTCTTGCTTAATAAGGTTGCACATCCATTTCACTCTCAACCTATTTATTCATCAAACACTAGGGATACATTTAGATATAACCTGATTTAAGCACTTTTTCATGGATTCCCATGCATTGCTGACAATTTTCCCATTCAGTAACAGATACCATCGGACCAGACATAGTATTCTCGTCAGTTATTCATAATTTCCATCTTTGTAATTCAGCATGTAACCTGTTTCAATCGGAGCAAAACAAGATCACTATCGCCAATTGGCCGTAAAATAGTCATATTCTTAACAGAGACTCTTTCTGACTCTATGAGCAAATCAAATTCTCTTTTTCCTCGAGTTTCTTCTTTCACATGCTGCTTGAGAAAATTATCTCGCAACAGTTCAATAAATACATCTTGCTTATCATGAGATTTCTCTTCTACCCAATCAATGTTTTGAAAACCCATAAGGCTAAATTAACGATATATTTCTTCTTTCCCTGCAACTGAGCCGCCAGATCTGTAGCAACACTCCACGATATATTTCATGTACAATGTGCAGTCTCTCTGTTACACTTGCAAAGTTTACTCGGAACTGCCCAAAAGAAGGTGTGAGTAGGGGAGTGAGAGGCAGGTTTTTTTAGTGCAGAGTTGTAAATGATTGGAATGCCTTGCCTGAGAGTGTGGTGTCTACAGTGAGTTTGATTGTGTTCAAAGCACTGTATGATGAGCTGTGTGTGTGATAAAAGGACCTACCAGATGAGTCTTTGACTCCATGAGATCTTGGGTAATAATAATAATAATAATAATAATAATAATAATAATAATAATAATAATAATAATAATAATAATGTCTTCCACCACAAATCCAGAATCACTCACTTCTTGACGTACAGCTTCAGCAATACAGTACTTAGTAAAAGTACTGTCCCTTGCACAGTCATTAATATCATTTGTACAACCCCACTCATAGAGTTTCAAGCTAAACTTCAATTCAGAGAAATAACGCCAGCAATACTCCTTATAATGCTGCTTAACATTGCATCTTCAATAAACAATTGAAGTTCCCAGTAAATCTGCTTGATTTACCATTAACAAGTAAGTTAAACATTAGGGGCACAAGAACAGAACTTTGAATCACGGCCCTGTAACCCCCTTTTCTGAGCCACTGAAAATCATTCACACATTTCCGATATTGTTCAGAAAGCCAATCTTAAATCCATCTAACTACTCTTCTATCTCATCCCATCTTCTACAGCTTATACTCTAATCTGTCATGTGGTAATCTGTCAAATGCGTTTGCAAATCTAAGAAGATCAGGATATATGAATCTACATTATCCAATGTAAATCACTCTTTATGTACTTCCTTTAACCAACAAATTCATCACCTTATTATAAAATGGAAGAAGATTGTTTAGATAAGATCTTCCCTTCAAAATCCCATGCTGACCACAATAGAGAATCTTATGTCCATCTTCCCAATCCTGTATTCCATTCCTAACTAATTTCGCCAGAACCTGTGTTCCTCGGTGAAATTGGTTTCTGCAGTTCATGGCGCTAGACCACCCGAAAGAAGGTTGCCTCAATCTCTATTCTAGTCACCGAAACTAAGCCTTCCCCCCTTTTTTTTTCGAACGGTTTCCGAGTTAGTCGATCTCTGGCACAGGAAAGCGAGTTTTTCGTCTCTCGGTAACTCACGAAAGTCGACCGTAGAAAGCACGCTGTTTTCACACAGTAAACACATAGTGTGATGATTTGAGACCACGAGATTGCGGTGCTTGACTGCCGCAACTATTCACCGGTGCCATGTATAATTAGTCATAGCTACCACCCTCTCAGTCTCGAAAAGTTAGTTAGGGCTAAAACGGCCTCGTCTACTCCTTATAGTTGAGTAAAAGGCCTTACCTGATGTTTTTTTAACCAATTTCTCTTTAAACTTGACCACAACTGCAGATATACAATCTGGTCTGTAACTGGAAATTTCTGTTTTAGAACAATCCAGAGAGATATTATTTTCCCTTCTTTCCACTCGTTAGGAACCTTCCCAAGTGCAAGTCTTTCATTAAATAACAAAGATGGCTAACTTGGCTAACTCTCTTGCACATTTGTTAAAAATGCTTGGCGATATGTCACCCATTCGTACAGCCTTATTCAGTGCTGGATTAAAGGGCGGGCTGACCGGATATTCGCCCGGGGCGCCAAACATAGAGGGCGCCAAAACTAAGGCCAGCACAAGGGACTTAGAACCTGTGCTCCTTCCAAAAATAATTACCTGGCAATGGAAGGATTGCTATACTTTCTTCCTCTCCGAAGTATTGCGGTTAAATCTGAATATCAGCTGAACACAATTTTTTTATTATGTATAGTTACTCAAGTTTTTATAAAAGTACTTTGAGAAAGAAAATATTATTCTCGTTCCTGAAAGTACTTTGCAGTATAATGATCCTGCAACATGGTCTACACGGAATCTTCCCGAGGCGCGAAATTATCTTGTTCTGACGCTGGCCTTATTGGTATCTAACTTAAGCAACACTTGATACACCTCTAATTCTTTTACCTTTATTTTTCCTAATACTTTACTTCCTTCTTTGTATTTTACAGCCTCATTCACACCAGCATGATATGTTCTAACGAACTGTTTATCAAATAATTCCACCATATTATTTACTATGGTTACTCTGCTACCGTAACTGTCTTAGATTGTCAACCTGCAATAATTATTTTCCTCTTGCTCGCAACATAACAGAAAAATTCCCTTGGATTAGTTTTCATCTGACTGGCCAATATCCTCTCAAAGTCTCATTTTCCTTGTTTAACTCTGAGTGTAACTTTTTGCTTTTGTAGTCTTTGATCACTTACCTTATTAGGTCTGTTACCTATTCCACAAACTTGTTTTGCAACACGTCTTGCTTGAGTTCACTCTTCATCCATGTGCTTCCTATTCCATTTATTTGCTTAACTATTGGTATACAGTTATGCATTCATTGAATCAGAATACTGCCTTATCATTTTCCACTCATTGTCATTATCTTTTCTGCACAACCCTTTAACCCAATGTATTGGCACTACTTGACTACAGAGCTTCTGATTATCACCCACCTTATACATCCAAAAATAGACCTTCTTGATAATAACCTTTTCCTGTTTGACTATCTTCCAGACCAAAACCTCATGATCACATTCACAACAGGTGGCAGTGTAGATATCTCATTCACAATGACATCCTGTGAGAGCATCACCAAATTTAATAACCGAAAACTCATACTGCTTTTATCACATACCGCTTAAGATAGTTTTCCCACAGAAACTCAAGAAATTCACTTTATGACATACACTATCTTTTCTTTCTAATTCATATTCATATAATTAAAATCTCCCATGTGTAGCTCAGTGGAAGTGACGTTTGCATCTTTTTGCTAGTTCGCCTAAAGTTTAACTTAGGTTCAAATCTAGACGCCGACTTGAAGAACTTTTTATGCGTTTCTTTGACCGGTTCTCGAGTTAGTCGATCTCTGGCACGACTAAACGGGTTTTTTCTCCCTGAAACTCGGGTTTTTCATCCCCTAAACTGAAGAAAATCGGCCGTACAACCCACATTAATTCAGACAGTAACATATCCTGGTATGGTTGGGTACCAAGAGATGGCAGCACTTGCTTGCCTGTCTCTTCATCGGTGGGGGCTTAAAATTAGTAATAGTCATGGGCTAGCTATCTCTGATTGGCTACCGATGGAGATTGAACTGCCCACACAGTCTCCAAAAGCTAGATAGGGTTTAAAGGCCTCGATAGATAGTAACTCCCTATAAGGGAATAAAAAGCATCAGCTTAATATTATTATTATTCCTTTTACTTGCCCAAATAATTTGTCTAAACATTTTGCAACCAGTGTCCTGCACATTCACTGGCTTATAATAATATCCCATTAGATATATTCTTCTATTGTTCTTCACCATTTAACTTCAAGATCTTCACACGTACTTCTATTTTCCACTTCCACCCTTGAAAGACACAATTCCTCTGCTATCATAATCAGTGCACGCCCCCCTCTCTTCACCTTCCTATCCTTTGGAAAATTCTGTAATCTACGATTTCAGTTTTGACAACCAAGACATCATAAAACAACTAAGTTTAATTTATAGCAATTATATTTGGGCATAGTGACTTGATCAATGCTACAAATTCAATCTATTGATTTTGACACTTCTTACATTGGTATATAAACCTGACAGCTCCCCACTTATTGAGGCTATTCTCCCAACACTATCATTGGTATATAAACTTGACAGCTCCCCACTTATTGAGGCTATTCCCCCAAACACTATCACTTTGTACTTTCTGCTTCTGCACACTTCTCTCTTCACTCTGAAGTGAAGAGAGAAGTGTGCAGAAGGATCAAGAAAACTATCAAGATGGTCAGGATCAAGAAAACTATCCCCGTTTTCTTGATCCTGACCCATATTTTAATTAACATCGTTACCATCCGCAACTTTTCGCACTGAATGAATGTCTAATTTTCTATGAATCCAATGTACTCTGAATGTAGACTACACAAATGTTGAACACCAAACCCATTCAAATGCATTCATCACCTTTGAACCATTGTAACTATTCTTCAAATTCACTGTATATATTTGCAAACTGAATATTCTTTGCCTTACTCAGTTCAGCCATCTTTTCTTTCAGTATCATTACTATCCTTTTATCTTCGATAGTAATATGGTACCATCGAAGATAAAAGGATAGTAATGATACTGAATGAAAAGATGGCTGAATAAAAAAATGGCCGAATGACACTATTATCCTTCGCCTCATGCAAAAACTTCTTCAAATCCCTTTGCACAATATTTATCTCACTATTCAAGTCATTTATGCCTACCACTATCACTAATTCTGAACCCCTGTTCCTTTTTTTCTCTGCAAAGCATCTGATATTTGTTTCATGTACCGCTTGGAAAACATGTCATATGTGCGTTATTATTTAACCCATCTTTAATGATTGAATCACCACATAAAGCCATCCTATCATCTTTAGATTCTGGCTTCTTCTTATTAACCTTTCTCATTTAAACCATTTACATCATTTCTTTAAACGATCAGTTTCTTCCTCCATACATTTAACCGGACTCTTTCTTTTTCATAAAGCTTGCCCAAACTCTTCCAGGGTACTTATTTTATTATCAAGAACTTCTATCCATTTCTATGGTAACAACCTTCTCATTTCTGGAAAGCCTTGACTTATTATCACACTTCTCACGCACTATAATATGTTCCTTCTTTTCATTTAATCTAACACTACATAAATCTTTATGTAGTGTTAGATTACATGTTAGTAGTGCGACAACTGTCACATACAGTATATGTACAGTTGTCGCATCGTCTCTACTGCGAAAAGTCCAAGGAAAAACGCGATCTAAAAAAATGAAACCTTCCTCTTTGCTTGCAATGCTTCGTTACTGTCGATTTTGTAACGAGCGGCCATTATGGATCAAATACGCATCCTCATACGCTTCGTATCCATCATATATTTCAATGAAATATCAAAGGTATTACAATTTTAATATGCACTTCGCATTCATGATAACTTGGACGTATATATATATACGTCTTGGCCGGTTAACTGGCACTTCCATGGTAATCAAAAAAAAAAAAAAAAACGACCGAAAAGGGACACTTTTACTTTTAGAATCACAATACCACAGTACAACGTTCATGTTCAGTCTGCCTATCACGCAAAAGCACTATGATAAAACTCTACGGAATATAATAATAATAATAATAATAATAATAATAATAATAATAATAATAATAATAATAATAATAATAATAATAATAATAATAATAATAAAAACGCTTTTCATAACACCGTTTAAATACACAGTTTCTTTTTTCTCGACACGACCTTATTAACTTCCTAATGTTGTTACTCCTTTATTACACAGATTTCTGTTTCGAATGCTTCCTGTAAGATAAATAAATAAAAAAAAAAAACCGTGTTAACGCCTGTTATTCCTCAAAGGTATGCGGGAGAGCGATGAGTTCTACCGCTTTTTTTTGTAGACTGGCCCGTCTTTATTAAACTTACAAGTTGTATTCAGAAATCAATTTGTTCAATATTATTTGAATATTGAACAGTATCATTATCTCTTTAGTGTAGCTATAACCAATCTTTTTCATTCGTTTTCAATTAACTCAAAGCCAGCTTATGGGGAAAATCTAATTAGCGACTTTTGGATTTACCACAGCAACTAGGACAAGTTACCATTCATTCACTCACTCTGAGCTATCTTTTTATCTAAGCCTTCTATGTTTTATAAGTTATGAATAGTTGTGAGAATGAAGAATCCGTGGAACTACGAGTACATTCCTAAATTCTAGTAGTCACTCCTAAATTCTTTTAGGAGTGACTATTATCCTCGTAGTGTTTTTGTTTTTAAGTGACTTATTTAAAGATTTGAAGATATGAATATCATTTATATAATTCCTCACCTTTGGGGTACGTGGCTGTGTGTCATTAATAATTATTTCTGTAAAGCATTTGCAGTTGGGCATTCTCCATTAAAATTTTTTTAGACAATGTCATTTCCATCTAATTTTCTTATATTCCATATTCTTTGGTTTGGAGCTGAATTATATGTGTTTAGACTAATTAAAAGGGATATATTCCAACATGGCATGTGCCTCCAGTTTTAATGATTTAATCTATTTTGATACTTTGGATAGCCCTTCAGATTATAACTGTTGAATTCAAGAATGATGCAATAAGATCTCGGAGAGAGATCTTATTGCAAGACATCATAGTAAATACAATAGTTACTGTAAAATCATATTCTCACTGCTTATTTATAGCTCATAATGCTTTATAATTTTTCTTTCATATGAAAGCAACCAACAATGAATAATCAACCAAACTATTACACTGCTTAGAAAGTAGTCAGCCTAGTGTGAGCAATAAACAGCAATGGTGCCCACCTTATTAAAATGTAGGATCTCATTTTGCTGCGATGAATGTAGCAGTCCTACGTAGCATACTTTCCAGAAGCATACAATAGCGATCAATTAGAATTTTGGACTATTCTTCTTGTAGCCATGTAATGAGGTTCTGGACAGACGTGTTGTGGGCAGACGTCCCTTGACTTCTCCGGATGCTCCAGTTAATCGAACAGATGTTGAATAAGGTTGAGAAAAGAGCTCTGTGGAGACCATTTAAATGTGGTTGTATTCATGTCCAAAAACTAATCAGTTACAGAAGCAGTCTTATGTCACTGTGCATTGCCTTGCTAAAAGAGACAATGGTCAGTCCGTAGGAACGCCACAAAGTAGGAAGCATTACTTTGTCTAGAATGTTAAGGTATCTCTCGAAGTTCAGTGTTCCTGGTGCCACAAACAGGTTCGAGGATATACCAGGAAAAACAGGACTATAACATCACACTGACTCTTCCAAATTTCATAGTTGTGGTTACACACTCTGGAAAGAAACCTTTAGTAGGCATCCACCACTTGGGTGTATGTGTATAGACACCCGTCCATCTTCTCGGTAGAGGGTGTAGCATCATGTGTTGTTCCATATCGCAGATGTCCAAGCTCCCATGTCCCACTGTTCACGCTGTTTGCACTACTGAAAACGACACTGCATATTGGTAAGGGTAATATGGGACTTGCATATTGCGTTCCTATCATAGAAACTCTTGTTGTGAGCCTCGGTTCTTCGTGTTTTTTTGCAGACTCGTGTTCTAGTTGTCCATTGTGGGCAGCATTAGTAGATGGCTCCCTGCGCTTCCATCTTAGTATGGTATCGCTGATTACTGACCTCAGGTGGCCTGATTCGTTAGCTATTTGCCAAACCGATATGCCTGCAACAGGAAATCCTATCAGAACGTTTCGTTCATACTCCTTCAGTTTCCTTCTCGCGGCGATTTGAATCGGACACAATTGCACTGACTTGGGATCATAATTTTTCTCCAATTCATACCGGTTAAAAACATGTGACTCGTTAAATGGCACGATGAAGTTTGACCAATGGGGGGGGGGTCAGTTTTCAAAGCAGTGTGTCTTGTAACCAGACTTTCATACTAAAAAATAAATAAATAATAATAATACTAAATTCTCTAACTGATTTCTCACCTGAAGTAGGCTTAGCTCTTTTCCAAGATGAATGATTTCAGAGTATTCAGGGGAGAGAGTATGCAGATGACCACCCCTATTGCGTTGCCCCAAACCCTAACAGGTGTATTTATTATTTCGGAAATTGTATTGTTCTATAGTTAATTTAAGTTGCGGATTTAAACATTTTTGAAACAATAAAACCCACTTGTCTGAGACAAAGATTGCTTTACTGGAGAACTTGCTGAAAGAGAATAAAAATAAATTCCTCTATATGTCGACTACATAGGACCATACTTATCCACAGGCAGACGAAGCTCTAGCTAGGGGCCTCAAAAATTAGGGCCCACACAATGGGGGATGGCCCGGAGAACTCTAGAGCGTTGGACCTCACCTGCCTTGGGAAAAGGGTAAGTACGGCCCTGCGACTAGAATCGAAAATGTAATAGGTTTTTCTTCTAGTAATATCGTACTGTGCAGGCAAAAATTATTTCCTGTGAACTATGAGGCACCTGACTTCAATTCTTTAGTTACAGTTGTTTTAGTGATCAGCAGTTTGGATCCCTGGCAGGGTAACAACACCAGTTGTTTTTCTTTCTGCCTCAGGACGCTTGAGACTTATCAAATATTTTTCTGCTTATAGCCTCCATATTGAAATGACATATATGTAATTATGTGCCAATAACTAGAATTCAATTGTTTAAAGCGTTTGTAAATGTTCAGTTTCTTAGGTTGTGAGGTACTGAATAGTTGGACAATATAGTACCTTCTAGTTATGTTTTCTGATATTGATTATGTTTTCTGATATATAGTCTATATTACACAAATGACAAATATTTATTTATCCAGCAACATCAAAATACCTTCGCTGGCATCTGGCAATTTCATCAAAAAAAAAAAAAATGCTATAAATCTCATAAAGAGTCCATCTTAATGAAATATTTGAATGTTTTGGTATTTTTTATATGTGAATCTCACATAAAATAAAATGCTGGATGCCTACATGAAATGGTACTGTGTATTGGCAATATCTTTTTTCCGTTTCATTGTTGATTTGGTTGACTACAGGACTAAGTGAATGTATAAGGGCACATGATAATGCTGCTCCACATAATGATAGAGCAACACTAGAGTAGTTGACAGAGCCGTACTTATGCACAGGCGTACGAGGTTCAAGCTCGGTGCCCCGAAAATTTAGGGCCAATTTAAGAGCCTCAATGAGGAGGGAGTTCCGGAGCAGTCGGAGACCGCCAGCTTCGGGAAAAGCGTAATTACGGCCCTGGTAGTTTGAGGAATATTTTACACTATTTTACACGTTTATTCACCTTTCTCTTTTAGCTCCGTTGAAAATTTGTAGCTGTTCGCCTTTTATACTGTCACAGTTTCGAGAATTTTAAAATATTCTGGAACTGGTGTCCCTCGGCAACTGCCAAAATGTTAATATGTTCCAACGCCTCTACTCTCTAGACTAGCTTACTATCCCATGCTTAAACTATATTGAATAGCTATACTATAGGATGGAAAACCATGTGTTACAGTTTGCCAACCTGAAATCGCTCCATTTTGAGTACTGAATAGTCCCAACTCGCTGATTCCCTGATCATGAAAATAAGGTTTTCATACCTTATTTTCATACCATTCTTGGTTCCTAGCTGATAACGTTATTGAATTGCGATAATTTACGAGTTCTTTAAAATATTTGCTATTTGTTCACCTCTATAGTTGATTCTGTTATGAAGGTTTTATTGTGCACGACCGAGACTAATAATTTTAATAATAAAACTACAACTTTAAATCGAATATAAAAATAATCTAAATCAACGGTATTTTTTTGCATGCGTTAGAAAACTTTTGCGATTTTCTAAAAAAATTATTTTTGCATTTCAAATTAAAATTTGTATAGTCCATGTGAATTGTCAATGACTTTATCATATCTTCGTAAGGTAGCCATGGCCACTAGAGAGCACTTAAGTATTTCCTTGCCCCAAGAGGGAAAGTAAAAATAAATAAATAAATGTAATAGGGGTAATGTTGTTATTTGTTTTCTAGTGTAGCTTGGAATTGATCATCGATATATGGATATTTATGTTCATCTATATAATATAATTAACAAAAAATACTTGCATTTAGTATTGAAATAAGTATATATTGTTTAATTGGATACTGAGATGTCTGAAGAAGAAGATGGCAGGTACTAGTGCTTATTTGACTTTTATATATATTTATTATTTTGTTTGTCTAGTTTTTATACCAAAGAAAGTGATGGCTTGTTGTAATGAAAGAAACCACCATGCATATTGTGAGATTGTAGTGAAAAATCGTTAAGCTCTTCAAGAACATCATCTTGGTATTGGAAAGCATTAAAAGAAAGGAAATGCCCATTATTACTACAAAGAGAAAAATGAATATTCAATATTGCTGAAAGAGAGGAAAATATATATCCATTCTTGTTTTATAGCCACATCGCAACACTCAATTTGCCATTGAAACGAAAAAAAAAAAAAAAAAAAAATTTCAAGTGACTTATGAGGATGAACCGGGCATGTGAATTGCCTTGGCAAGATGAAGTTTTACTATCTCCGAGTGCCTTTTAATAATGTTTTTCATTCCGAGTTATTTCAGTTCCCTGACAGTTGTTGCTTCTTATCTGATACAGTTTAATCTTCCTAGTATAGCCTGTTCGAAAGTTAAATACAGCAGTGCAATACCAAGTCAGCTTGTGTTCTAACTGTTGTAGTGTTATAATTCTCACTTAATTTCAAAATTTGAATTTAAAAGACAAGCATTGTTTTGGATATAAAACTCGGTTGGTAATGACAATCCCATTTGATTGGGGGGGGGGGGAGGTTTGAATCCTGTTTAGGATACATTGAACTTTTGTAAAGGCTTTTTATACCTAACATGAATTTGCCTTCGCATAAGAGGTGGCAAGGATGTTTCTTCCCGTAGAAGAAGCAAACTAGCTAGAGAATACATGCAGCTGACAGGCAACATGTTCTGCAGGATAGGATTAACTCTATTATGCCCGGATTTCTATGAAGCCAGGTTATCGACTGTGAAAAGCTGTTGAGGCTGATAAAGAAAGTACACATCTAAAATATTGCACTTGTATTCTCATAAGCCCTTGGTCTCTTTATTTTTTTATTAATTAGTTCCAAAGGCAAACAATATATTACAGTAAACTAATAAAACAATAATGGTTATTTATTATTCTTTAGACATGATTTCATCACATATATGGTGCTAATTTATTTACAATGACAGAATGTAGTTGCAGTGAAGTGTGTCTGTAGGTATATGTGTGTATATGTATTATGTTGTGTCTATATATATAGACACATGCATGTAATCCAGTAAGCCAATAAATCTATTTTTTCCTCTTTCTAAAATATACCCATCTCAGTCAATAAAGTTTTCTACTGAAAGTGCTTAAACCTAGAAAGTTAAATCAATAACATTGTGGCAACTTTTTTTTTTTTTTTTTCCTTGGTTAGAAAGTAAATCATACTTAATAAATTCTTGTATTATCTTTTATCGGAGCATGAGCAAATAAAAGTTTATACTTTATATGCAAAAAGTCGAGAGGCATTTAAAACAGAGGGAGAAAAAGAAAATTAAACAGGAAAATAAGAAACAACAAAGCACGGAAACAGGAAGTCAGGAAATAACAGAAATCAGGTAAGTGAAGTTGTTAATAAAAATAAGTTATTTGGTATGGTGACTATAATAAAACATGCTATAGATGAGCGAGTTATAATTTCCAGTTTTCCTGGAGTGAAAATTAAGAATATAAAGGAAGCAATTCCAAAACAGAAAAGAAAAGTAAACAAAATTATAGTTGTAGTAAGTACTAATGACTTAACTGGCGATAAGTTCAGTATGAAGGAGGATATGAAAGGGTGTTGGAACAGGCGAGAGTGAAGAGTGAGAAAGTTGTCAGTATTTTAGCTTACTATGATAAAAATGAATTAAGAAGAAGGGCTATGATGGCAAATGATTCGATGTGTAAGCTGTGTAGAAGGAATGGTTTGCGTTTTTTGATGTGTGGAGTGAGTTTGAGGTAAGATTGGATTTGTATAAGAGGGATGAGCTACACCATGAATGCATTTGGTATCAGGAGTATAGAAAAACTAATAACTGGTATTAGACCTAACACAGAGAGTCAGGGAAACTAAATTATAACGGTAGGAATGGTGTGAATGTGAGTGTAAGAATTACAATGTTATATAACTGTGTTAAAGAAGGAATGGGCTTTGTCATGGGACTGTTGACGAGGAGACAACGATTTCGGCTTTGTGTTCGTCTGGTTCGGACCCATCAAATTTGTGCAAAGATGTCTACATGTAATAGGCATTAGAGATCTGCAAGTTGTCCAACTGTGTCAGGCAGACTGCAGACAAGACTATATCAGGGTGGTCTTCAAAAGTTCTCGGCCTAACAGTAAAAAAACGAATTTATAATTTCAAACATTTTTATTTTTCAATATAATCTCCCTTTTATTCCAGCGATGCTTCAGCACCATTATTCCATCCCTGTAATGGTTCTCAGTAAGATCTGCAAGTTACCCCCCCCCCCCCCTCTACAGCTGCAATTTCCTCTTGATTTGAAGAAAACCACTGACCAGCGAGGAAGAGTTTTAGTTTTGGGAAGAGATAGAAGTCAGAGGAAGCCAAATCTGGGGAATAGGGTGGATGTTCCAACAATTCATAGTGCAGATCCCTTAATTTTCTCATTGCCAAAACACCTTTGTGGGCAGGTGCATTGTCCAGATTAAAGGTGATTTTTTTATTCTGCAAATGAGGTCTTTTCTCATGAATTTTTTTGTCTAGTCTGCTTAAAAGATCAGAGTAATATTTCACGGTTATTGTTTTACCCCTTCAAGATAATTAATAAACAAAATGCCTTTAGCATCCCAAAACACCAATGCCACGATCTTTCCTATTGATGGTACTGACTTTGTCTTCTTTGACGCTGAACAACTGGTTTCTGCCCAATGTTTTGACTGCTGTTTGGATTCTAGCATGTAATGGTGAATTGAAGTCTTATCCATAGTAATAAATTGACAAACAAAATCAGTTTTATTCTTCTTAAAGAACTCGAGCGATGTTCAGAAATTTTCATGCGAGTGCATTTTTGATCTGCTGTGAGCCGGCATGGCACCTATCTTGCGTGAAGCTTTTTTTATTTGCAATTCTTTATGCAAAATATATCCTACACGTTCTTTTGAAACCTATAATCTCAGCAATTCCACTTACTTTGACTTGTCGGTCATCCAATACCATATCGTGCACTTGATCAGTGATTTCTTTTTTGGACGTCCTTCACGTGGATCATCTTCAAGGCTGGTACAGCCATGTTTAAAGCCCATTTCTTTGTGGGCGCACAATTAAGCCCATTTCTTAATTGTCGAAAACGAAGGAGAAGAGTGCCCATAAACTTTTATTAACTTCAAATGAATTTCTTTTGGCATTAAACATTCTTTCACAAAGAATTTTATAACTGCATGATACTTTTATTCAATTCAAGGGATACAGACAACCTACTTACTAAATAGCTTAAGGAAATTACAGCGTACAATAGAATATACATTAAAATAAATTTTAATACATTTCCAATATTTCGGCGTCATGTTGCCATTATCACAGGAACTTAAATACAAGACACGTGCACGCAAGCACAACACACAGTAAATGAGGAACAAAGCAGAAAGCTATTCTTTCTCCTAAAAGTCCTGATGGTGCCCTCTAGCGGGCAATGTTGGGTATTCTTGGCTGATTTGGCTGAAGGTCTTCTGATGTAGGTTTCCCAAATTTGGGGCAGTCTCATGCACCCAAATTTGTTTAGGTTTGGATCGTTTCTTAGTGCTGAGGCCGATTCCATGAATAGCCTTTTGTATTTGAAATTCTGATATTAGTTGTCCTGCCTGTTTGGCCAAAGTAGGACAGCTTATGGCTGCAAGGGACTTGGTATACACCAGGTAGGTCTAGGGGGGAGGTTGGTTTTTAGTGGAGCAGATGAGAGATGCCAATTTTTTATAAGGTCTGTAACAAGAAGTTAAGTCATGTTTTTTTAGGATTTTTGTAATTTTTTCCGAGGTGGCTCGGATATAGAGAATGGTGATGGATTTAGAGTAATCCTTGTTGTGAAGGGGGGAGGGTTGTGGTTTATTGGTTTCAATATTTTTTGGATTTTTTTAGGGGGTAGCCATTGGCTAAGAACGTGTTGAGAATGTGGTTTAGTTCTGTGGTTAGGGCATTGTCATTTGAACAGATAAGTTTAGCCCTGTTGTGTAGTGTCTTAATGACTCCATATTGTTGTGAGGGGGGATGGTGGGATTGTTGGTGAATGTATCTACCTGTATGGGTGGGTTTTCTATAAACTGAGAAAACCAAGGTTCCATCAGGCTGGCAAGGGACTAGTGTGTCTAAGAAAGGAAGGCAGTTGTTTTTTTTTTTCTTTCCGGGTGAACTTGATTCTCGGGTTTTGGTTATTTAAGTGTGTTAAGATTTTTATATGGAGACTTTTGAAGAGAAAGTCTTAAACTGTGCCCCACAAAAACCAACCATATGACTTTGCTATGTTGAATGATGTGTTCGCTATTTGGCCACATGGCTCCGATGCACTCCTCTTTTTCCTAACACACTTAAATAACCAATACCCCAGAATCAACTGCCTTCATTTCTTAGACACCCACCAGCCTGATGGAACCTTGGTTTTCTCAGTTTATAGAAAACCCACCCATACAGGCAGATACATTCACCAACAATCCCCTCCCCCCCTCACATCAATATGGAGTCATTAAGACACTACACAACAAGGCTAAAGTTATCTGTTCTAATGACAATGCCCTAACCACAGAACTAAACCACATTCTCAACACTTTTTTAGCCAATGGCTACCCCCCTCCCCCCAAAAAAATCCAAAAAATATTGAAACCAATACCTCTCCCCCTTCACTACAAGGATTACTCTAAATCCATCGCCATTCCATGTATCCGAGGCACCTCGGAAAAAATTGCAAAAATCCTAAAAAAACATGACTTAACTTCTTGTTACAGACCTTATAAAAAATTGGCATCCCTTATCTGCTCCAGTAAAGACCAACCTCCCCCCCCCTAGACCTACCTGATGTATACCAAGTCCCTTGCAGCTGTAAGCTGTCCTACTTTGACCAAACAGGCAGGACAGCTAATATCAGAATTTCAGAACACAAGGACTACATCCGGTTTCACCAATACAGCCACTCTGGTCTTGCAGACCATGTGTTGGATTCCCACCATAGAATACGGTGGAAGAAAGCCACGATAATACACTGTAGTAAGTTCAAATACGAAAGGCTATTCATGGAATCAGCCTTAAGAAACAATGCAAACCTAAACAAATTTGGGTGCATGAGACTGCCCCAAATTTGGGAAACCCACATCAGAAGACCTTCAGCCCAATCGGCCAAGAATACCAACATTGCCCGCTAGAGGGCACAATCAGAACTTTTAGGAGAAAGAATAGCTTTCTGCTTTGTTCCTCATTTACTGTGTGTTGTGCTTGCGTGCACGTGTCTTGTATTTAAGTTCCTGTGATGATGACAATGTGACATTGCCGAAATATTGGAAGTGTATTAAAATTTATTTTAATGTATATTCTATTGTATGTTGTAATTTCTTTAAGCTATTTAGTAAGAATGTATAACTAACGTCTACACCTTTCCACAAGATACAGAGAACACTTTTGCTTCAGACAGCTGTATAAAACAAACTACTTGATGGAATGACTTGCAATTTCACATGAATGTTTATGACAGATGTACCAACTTAGAAAAAAAAAAAATCTTGCCAATAGTGTTGACATCTATGGTCGAGACCAAGAACTTTTCTGACCACCCTTGCACAAAATAACAAACTGGTAGATTATTGTCTAAACACGAATTCTAAGAGTATCAAAAACAAATGGGTAAGTTTGTTGCCTTAGTCAATATATTACAAACTCAGACTGTAGGTATTAGTGAGACCTGGCTATCAGAATCAGACCTACTAACTAGTATTGAGTGTCAAGGGTACTGTATTTTTAATATGGATAGAGAGGATAGGAGAGGCATGCTGCTAATGATATTGGATGACTTGAATCCGGTTGGAGTTGAGACCTATGATTGTACTACTACTACCACTAACAGCATTTCATGTGGCAGTGAGTTTGAAGCAATCTGGTATGAGGTGGAATCTAACAAGATCAATTACATAGTGGGGTGTTGTTACAGACCTGGTGGATCAGTTGCTAGTGATGAAGTCATGCATCACCACGTAAAAAAGATGAGCATGAAAAGAGTTATCATAATGGGAGACTTTAATTATCCAAATATTGATTGTGTAGTAGTAGACTCTCATGAGAAGAATGAAAATGCATTTATTGAGCTGTTGTGGGACAACTTCCTCAAGCAGTATGTGACAGAAGGAACTTTAGGTCAAAGAATGTTAGATTTGATAATAGTGTCAGAGGGTATTTCAGTTAAAGGTGTAACTATGCTGCCTCCGGTTGGTGACACTGATCATGTGGTACTCACTTGGGAAGTGACTAAATTTATGAATGTTCCATTCAGAAAAGGTTACATGCTGAACTACCAAGCAGGAAATTATGACAACTGATGGGATCGGTTGCTGAATGGAAAGAATATCGACAGTGCATGGGAAGCATTTAAACAATACTTAAATGATGTGATATCAGAATGTGTCCCGAGAGTTCAAAGAATAAATAAGATAGCAGTCAAATGGATGTGTAAACTTATTAAACAAGAGATTCATAAGTAAAGGACGACGTGAAAGGAATACTGTGTGCATAAGGATAATGTCAGTTATGAATGTTATAAGCAGCAGAGTAGAATAGTCACAAGCATTGTATGGAAAGCAAAGTCTGAGTATGAAAAGAAATGTCTCTGCAAACTAAAAACAACCCGCAAGAATTCTTTCAATATGCTGCAAGTAAAAGAAAGAATATGAAAGTATAACTCTTCTAAATTCAGATGGTGTTGAGGGTTAGAGATCCAGAAGATGTTCAGCTAATGTGCCCATTAGCTGAACATTTTCTGGATCTCTAACAAAATGGGCCCATTAGTGTCCATTTTGTTGAAAGCTATCAACTTAGTGCATGCAACATTGAGCTTACTGCTACTTCTTCACTGGATGAAGAAACAGAGATATGAGGACGAGGTATTAGAGCTGTTGCACAAATTAAATAAGAATTCAGCAACAGGGACTGATGGGATACCAGCATGTGTGCTAAAAGAATGTTCAGCTGAACTGGCTATTCCTTTGATCAGGCTGTTTAATTTGAGTCTCAGAACAGGGACTATTCTGGTGGAATGGAAGGAATGTATGGTAATTCCATTGCACAAGAGTGGGGCGAAGACCGATGTATCCAACCATCGACCAGTTAGTATCGCACGAGTGGTGGTGAAAATTTTGGAAAAATTGGTTAGGGGTTGCATTCAGAAATGGGTTGTCAGTGAATCTCTACTTTGCAATGAACAACATGGGTTTACTAAGTTAAGGTCATGTTTTAGCAACTTGCTCACATTCTATAACAATGTTACCATTGAACTAGACAAGGGAAATGGATACACCATGATACTTTTGGATTTTGCTAAGGCTTTTGACAGAATACAGCATGGTAGACTGTTGCATAAATTGGAGAAAATGGGTAGGGTTATGGAATATTAGCATGGATAAGAGGATGGCTGGCTGACAGATATCAAAAAGTGGTATACAGGGCATGTGAGTGCAAGATTTTAGGTAACAATTGGTGTACCACGAGGATCAGTGCTTGGTCCACTGTTATTCAATCTGTACATAGTGATTTTGGGAAGGATTTGTCAAGCGACATTCAGCTATTTGCTGATGATGCAAAGATAGGTACTGTAATCAAGAATGCTGCTGATATGCAATACTTGCAGAATGATTTGAATAGGCTGGGAAAATGGGTGTCATTTCACTGTCAGTAAATGTAAAGTCATTCGCTTCGGTGTGATTCGATATCCAATGTTGTATTATATTGGTGGAATTATGCTAGAAGAAACTGACTATTGTGCGCAGGTCTGGTCTCCTGGTTTCTGTTGTGATTCTGATATATTGGAGAGAGAGAGAGAGAGAGAGAGAGAATACAAAGGAGAGTGTTAAAAATGATATCAAGATTGTGGAATACTGATTATGAAAACAGATTGAAAATTTTTAGATTGCAGATACTAGCAAACAGGAGAAAGATGGGTGATATGATTGAGACGTAGAAATTTCTGAAAGGGTCATACAGGATTTCAATTTATGGAGGGTGGGGAAAGGACAAGAGGGCATCCTTGGAAACTGAGAATGAAGGCCGCTAAGAAAGGGGTGATGGCTAGATTTTTCTCTCAGAGGGTGGTGCATGATTGGAATGGATTGCCATTGGATATTGTGAATGCAAGCAGTGTGAATGAATTGAGGAATAAATATGATAGCTGGTGTATGTAGTATGTGGCCTCCCTCAATGAGACTCTGACTTCCTGGAGGTCTGTCTTAATAATCATAGTATTTTTACAACTTTGGTTTGATTTCTACCATTGATTTGTTTGCCTTTGCCTAGCTCCCACTGATGTGACACCTTTTTATTTAAAGAAAACAAAAAAAAAAAAAAAAAAAATCATTCCAATGGTACTTATCTTAAGAGCAGAGCTTGTTTCAGCTATCTGGTGACTGGCTTAGACATAGTCCTTGCACACTGATAAACTTTGCAACTAAGTAGAGTCAAGGTTTAGAACACAGTGGAATTTTGCCTGCTACTGCATAGGACTCATAGTGTGATTGATTGAAACATAAAGACTAAGATATTGGAGTGATCAAGGTTTAGAGATTGTTATTAATATTATTATTGTACAGACAGCTCCATGGAGTCCAAAGAACCATTGTTGGACATCCAAACTGTCATTGTACCTTTACAGTATTGTACCTCTCTTTGAACCCATTCGAGACAAAGCACTCATAATCTACTCTGACAACCCATTTGACTCGCCATACTCCAGTTGAAAAATCTATTCGTCTACTCAACTTCCAGAGGTGATGAAGTGATTTGTTTCTGTTTAGCCAAGTGCTCAGATTTTCCACCGCATCGATCCTATAAACCCCTTTAAGTAAACGTTTCTCTCATTTCCTTCCCTGTTTTGCCTGTTGACCAATTTTTGCTACCTATAAACCCTGAAGTCCTCATAGGGAGCATTCTACAGACCACTCACCATCTTCATCATTCACTTCTGAACCACTACTTCCTCATCCCTAAGAAGCTCTGGTGACCAGACCTGTAATTGAGTTGTGGACATATCAAGGCCTTATAAAGAAAAATGATAACTTTCTTATCTCGGCTTGTACATGTTAGAACTCATTAGCGTGTTCACTAGCCAAGTAATCTGATCAGCAACCTTAGTAAATGCCCTCCTAACTTCAACTGTATTTATTAACATCCCTAACTTCATCTGTTTCCTAGATTACACTTCCATCAGTGTGTTATACAGATTGTAATCTGTTTATCCCAATATGCATAACTTTACATTTTTCTACATTAAACTAATATCCATTATCTTTTGCCCATTTTGACAGGCTATTTAAGTCATCCTGTAAACTCTCCATATCACCTTAACTATTACCCTACTGAATTTTACATCATCAGCAAACTGAATATTTCCCTTCAGAATATTTCCTATATCATTGATATGCATATTAAATAGTTGTGGTCCTAGCACAGAACCTTGTGGCACACCACTACTCACCTTCTTTCTCCTGGATTCTTCTCCTCCACATACTACTTTTTGCTATCTGTCAGTCAGCCACTGTCATCCATATATTGTTCATATCAATTTTTTACTGGTTTGTATAACTGTTTCATGTGGTATTCTGTCAAATGCATGTACAAAATCCATCAGTATCATGGTGTAGCCACTCCCTTTATCCAGCTCAGCTGTCACTGTTATAAAAAGTTAGTAATTTACTAAATCAGGACCAGCCATTCACAAAGCCATGCTACTTCTCATGTTCTTATCCACTCATTCTTGAATTCTCTCTTTGATCCTCTTTTGCCAGCGTTGCCACTTAAATAAACGGTCAAAGGCATTGCCTGTTCTGTTGCACCTTCTCGTAAATTGTGAGCTGATCTCAGAGTTGTATTTCCACTGAGATTTTCTGATATTCTAAGTGCTTCCAGTTTTCATCCACCTGTGTTCTCACATCGGCTCCTGTCACCTTTGTCATGGCAATATCCTCATTAATATTGATGTGAAGTGGTAGGGTTTCAGATGCCCTTTCCACTCAGAGTTAGGACAATTACAAACATCCCTGCCCATGGCAGGATTTGAACCTTGAGCCTCTTGGCTGAAGATATGCTTTTCAGTTCCAGTTGGCCAAACAGACTGGTCCTTTCCAAGTACCCCAGTCATGAAGTTACTTCACCTGCAAACTTTGTTTGCTTACACTTAGATACAGGATGAAATCAATATAATCCAGAGTATTTTACTAATAAGATACACCTTTTGACTACTTGTATATGGAAATATGACCTGCATTACTTGAACCTTGGTATCACTTCTGGGTCTGGCTCCCAATGATGAGACTTCAATACTGGCTCCCACTGATGTACTTTCGTGCTGAAGTGGTTGCGTACCCTGAGATATGAGCAGCTCTGCTCAGTTGTGGGATGGGTCTGTCACTGAGTGGAGCTACTGCTGAGTTAATGATCCTTGAGGTCACTCATTGTTGGGTAATGTGAGGGATCTCACAAGTTTTTGGAGTGGTATTCTGCACTTAAACATACTCAATAAAGGTGAAAACTGGTCTGGGTATTGCCCCTTCCCATAAAATGGAAAAAATTTCACATTTCATGTCTGTAGACAGCATATGATCACTCCCATACCTCACTGGGTTTTGGGAGCAAAGCTTGTTAGAAGTGATAGGGTCACAGATGCCCTTTCCATTCAGTAAGATTGCAAATATCCAAACCCATGGTGGAGTTTTAACCTGCAGCCTCTTGGCTGGAGAGTGGATATGCTAACCACTTGACCAAGCAGGCCAGCCCTTCCCTTATTGTCCATAAGGATATATGCATTGCATTATGGGATTACTAAGGCAATTGATGTGAAGTCATTAGCCTCTATATACAAGTAGCCCAGCCGTAAAGTTACTTCACATGCAAACTTTGTATGCTTACACTTAGATAAAGGATGAAACCAAGAATATAATTTCTTTGGATCTTTAATTTATAGCAACATCCTGACTTGGATGATATGCCTTTTTGCAAAAGTGATTGCTGAGTAGCTCAGTTATTTTGTCTGTTTCTGCTACCTCAATACCATTAACATTTGTTATAATTATCCTTCCATAGTCATTTTCTTCTTACTTGCCATGTAACAAAAGAATTGATTTCTTTTGGCCTGCTCAGCTAGTTTCTTGCTTATTTTATTTTCATTTTTTTTTTTTTTTTTTGCTGATTTCATAAAGGCCAACAGCAGAAAACTTGCCTTTTATCTAAATGGAAGCCATGCTTCTGATTCCTGGCTAAGGCTGTTGGATGCACTTTCTAATCACTTGTACTTCTACCCCTCGAATTCCTGCATTGATGTCAAAGGAAAATTACCTCCTACCATACTGGAATCCAAGTATTATATGCCTACTGTAGTTTTTTTTTTCCAAAAGGATACAAAAAGTTAATAAATAACTTGGACATTTAATCTCTTGGTTCTGATGGCATCTCTCCAATTGCTCTAAACATTGTGTTCCAGAGCTAACAGCTCTCCTGTATCATCTCTACAATCTATTCATAGCTGGTCACTTATTTTGCTATGTGGAAGCCATCTGATATCCAGCCTATTCCAAACAAAGGAGTTAGAAGTCTACCCTTAAACTACCAATTAATCATCATCATCTCAGTCCTCTCCAAATCATGGAGAATATCATTAATAGTCAACTTCTCCACTACCTAAAGGCCCATCATTTAATCAGCAACCAACCATTATGGATTCCTCCATTCAAGATCCACATCTGACTACTTAGTTTACATCACGTACCATTGGACACGTGCTATGAAAAGGTTCGGAGAAACTTGTGCTGTCTCTCTTGACATTTCTAGAACTTTTGATCAAGGCATTCTAAACAAACTGCCATCCTTTAGTCTACATGCCACTCTTTCTGCAATTGGCTTGCTAGCTTCCTCTTTGGTCATTCACTGCATATTATGATCGGTACTCTCTCTTTGAGCTTCACCAATTTTAGAGTCTCAAGGCTTTGTCCTGCCACTTTCTTTTTATGGAGAAGCTTTAATGGAGAGCATTAAGATCATCTACAACTAGTGCCGTAAACATTGATCTAAGTATTATCCTTCATAGGGGCAAGGACAATTTGGTACAGAAAACACAGTTGTCTTCTCTTATAAAAGTGATCTCAGCTAAATATTTTTACCCTCAGTAAAACACATATCAATAGACAAGAACAGATCTCTGCTTGGACTAACATTTACCTACAGTCTGTCCTGGCACAAATGCATCAATAGCTTCCTTACCATCCAAAAAACTAGGTACATTCTCTTTTGTTCAAGATACTATTTTTCATCTAACCAAGTGTAAACTCTGTACAAATCCCAAATCTGATGCTTAGAAATTGCTAACATGTTTGGAGTGGAGCACCTAAAAATTCTTAACATTGACCAGAGGAGAGCAATTCAGCTCATAGATATTCCCTCTCTGAGAGATTCACTTCAACCTCGATCTCACAGATGTTTCAGCCATATCTATTCTACAGGTACTTTAATGGTTATTGCTCCACTGAACTGCCAACCGTCATTCTTCTGCTTTCTGTTGCACCTGTTAACACAAGAAAAACAGCTGCACAGCACCCATTTACTGTGCAACTGAAAATAAAACAATCTGCTTTTACTTAAATATAAAGAGCCAATAGGCTTCATTTCGGCAATGTAACATTATTTAAATTAAGGGGATATTATCTGCTTTTCTCTCTCTTTTATTGTATCTACCTCCTTCCTCTGGAATAGCCTACCACAAGAAGTATTTCCAAACTACTACAACCTGCATCTCTTTAAAAAATGTCAATAAATTTCAGAGTTATTCTAGACATGATACTGGTGTGCTTTTTATCCTTTGGTCTCAAGTATAAGATCAGTATACATATCTAAAAGTATTTATATATCCAAATAAATATATATAAAATACAAGAAATAGAATTAAGTCATAACACAGTTATTATTATTACTTGACACCTCCAGGGAGTCTAAAGACTCATCGAGGGAGGGCATCTACTCTACAACTCTCTATCTCCATCACCCACAATCCACCAATTACAATGAACCACAACTACTACAATGTCATCTACCGCTTACTAGTATCTAGTATTTTCACAGACAATCACAAACATCCAAGCCCACAGCGGGATTCGAACCTGCAGCCTTTTGGTTGGAGAGCAAATACGCTAACCACTCGGCCAACCAGGCCAGCAGTTTTAGGACTAACACTTAAAGCTCTAGATCCTTTCACTTGTGCTTATTCTGTTATACATGACTGATGATTTTTAGTGTTTAACTAAGCATTTATGTTTCATTTATTTTGTTATAGTGCCTTAGAAACAGAAGTTGAAACTCTGAGGTCTATATACATCCATGAATTGGAAGTAGAATATAATAGCAGGTATGATAAAGGTTAATAAATATTTTTACCATAAGCTTTACTTTATACAAATTTGTCTTGTATTCCAGAAATGTAGGTTGCAATATTGGTAACCTTGGTCAGCATCCTCCAAAATTCATCCATTTCATTAGAAAAGGAGCATATGGCTTGTTTTCTATTAATATATTTTTTTAAATAACAACCCATAACTGATAACAGTGGATAAAGAGTAAGGGAATACTAGGATGATAGATGTGTAAGTAGGGTATTTTTAAGGCTTTATGTATTCTACAGTATTCTATATTATATTGTATTCTATAGTATTATTTTACATTAATCCCTTTTTTTCAGCGCTAATCCTTTTTTCCAAAGTATTGTTAGATTACATGTTGTGTGAGATAGAGGACAGCAAATCAAAATATATAGTTGGTTTCTGCCATGGGCCAAGGGATGCAAGGGAAAATGTAGATAACAATGCATTGTTCAAATTAGCACAAGTGCAGGCGAAATAATTATTATTGAAGACTTCAACTAGAGACATAGATTGGAAGAAACAAAACTCACATGGCAGGCAGAAAATTGAAGTTTACACCTACTGAGAGAGAATTACTTGAAATAGCATGTGATGGTTGGAACTTGCACAGAAATATAAGAAGCTGTTTAAAACCAAGTTATCACCTTCTAATTTATCTACAGCTGAATTTCTTGTGTTGCTTTCTCCGAAACACAAGAACTATATATCTATTTTAAAAGTCGATAAAGGAAAAGCTATAGTGGTAATAGATAAAGATGACTGATGGGAGGATAATCTCCTTTTAAAACATACATTCTTTAATGACCTTACCTCTTTTATGAAGTTGTCAGCTGGCATGACAGTACAGTAACAAAAAAAATAAATAAATAAATAAAAATCATATACTCATTTTGGAAGAATATTGTTTATACAGTTTTCCAAAAATACATAAAGAAGACTGCACTGTGAGGCATGTTGTGAACTGCATAGACTCTCCAACATATCAATGGCTAAGTTCCTTTCTTATCTGTTAAACGCATGCTAGTCAATCCAGATCATTTATTTAGGAATTCTACTTATCTTTTTGACAAAATCAAGGATATTTCTGTCCAAGCTTTTGATATTTTAGTCATCTTTGTTATTAGTTCTCTGCTCACTAACATCTTCTTGGCTGACTATTTTCCTTCTGTATTTCATCTGTATTATAGTAATGTTAGAAATTAGAAAATCGACTAGAGAATTGAAAAAAGTGGAAAAATGTTTAACAAAACTTAGACAGCATAAAAAGGATCAGAACAACAAGAGGCAGGAAAGCACTGAGCTTGGTAATAATATCATCATCATCAATTTTCCTCCAAATCAGTCTGCTACCTGTAAAGACTCCAATATTATCAGGTCTTATATTTCTGTCTTCTAAGGCACTTTTTACTATGTCAATCCACCTATATCTTGATCTTCCTCTAGGTCTTTTTCCTGCCAACCTGGCAGAAAACGCTTGTTTTGCTAATCTTTCCTCTTCCATTCTGCTTAAGTGACTATATCACCTGAGATTAGCTCTGCTAATGCATTCCTGGATGCTGACAATATCAAGTTCTTTCCTAATATCCTTGTTTTTAATATGATATTGCCATTGATGCCATCTGTTCATGCTCCTAATCTTTCTCAGGACTCTTATATCTGCGATCTCTAATCTTTGGTCAAGTGTTTTACTTCGAACCCAGCTCTCAGATCCATAGGTTAAAATTGTTTCAACACTGTCTTATATGCAGCTAATTTAGTGTTTTGGCTAATTTCTCTCTTATCCCAGTTTTAATATTTAATTAATTAAATTTAATAATAATATTTAATAATTAATAATAACAAGGTAAGTCTATCACCATCCCCTACATCCAGGGCACCTCTGAGAAAATAACCAATATCCTCAAAAAATGACCTTACTTCCTGTTACAGACCATATAAAAAGTTGGCATCCCTTATCTGCTCTACCAAAGACCAACCACTTCCCCTAGACCTACCTGGTGTATACCAGGTCCCTTGCAGCTGCAAATTGTCCTACTTTGGCCAAACAGGCAGAACAACAAATATCAGGATTTCAGAACACCAAGACTACATCCCGTTTCACCAGTACAGCCGCTCTGGGCTGGCAGACCATGCCTTAGATACCCACCATAAAATTCGTTGGAAGAAAACAAAAATAATTCATCGCAGCAAGTTTAAATACGAAAGATTATTCAAAGAATCTTCAGCAGCTCTAAAAAACGTTCCTAACCTCAACAAATTTGGGTGCATGAAACTACCCCAAATTTGTGAGACTTACATTATGAGAACTTCAGCCCAACTACCAAATTAGCCCGCAAGAGGGCACCATTAGGACTTTAGGAACAATATTAGTTTCTTGCTTTCTTCCTCATTTGCTTTGTGTTAGTGCCTGCGTGCATATACGATATCTTTATGTTCCTGAAGATGGCAATGTGACGTTGCTGAAATATAGAAGTTATTCATTAAAGTTACCTTTAATTAATATACTTTATATGCGTTGTTAATTCCGTAAACTAATTACCTGTTATACCAGACAAATATTCATGTTAGAGGTTTAATGGAATATTAACAGCACTGAGAAAGGATCAAAACTAATTTTAACACTTCCAATATTTCGTCTCCGTCACACAGACATCTTCAGGAATTACAAAAACCTTTTTGTAACAACACGCACACAAATACAATACAAAGTGAAACTAAAGTTCTATCTAGGTGGTGCACCCTCTATGGGCATTTGCAGGTGGCCTGGGATGTAAAGAGAGATCTCTGATAATTAAAGTTTCCCAAATTTTGGGAAGTTTAATGCAACCATATTTGTTTAAATTAGGTTGATTCCTGAGTGCAGATGCAGATTCAAAGAATAGTCTTTCTTTTTTGAATTTACTATGGTGGAGCATGGTAGTTTTTTTCCAGGAGATCCTGTAGGATGTATCCAAAACATGGTCTGCAAGGCCAGATTGACCATAATCGTGTTTGCAGATGTAAGAACTGTGCCATCACCATTCCTTACATCCGTGGTACTTCAGAAAAAATAGCCAGATCATTAAAAATGTGCAACCTCCATACAGCTTTTAAATCCCACCGTAAACTTGCTACCCTTATCCGTTCCACTAAAGACCAGCTCCCTCTTCTTTCAGTGCCTGGTGTATACAGAGTACCTTGTTCCTGTAAACTTGCCTACTTCGGACAACAGGCAGGTCAGCATCCACCTGGTTAGAAGAACACAGTTCTTACATCTGCAAACACGATTATGGCCAATCTGGCCTTGCAGACCATGTTTTAGATACATCCACAGGATCTCCTGGGAAAAAACTACCATGCTCCACCATAGTAAATTCAAAAAAGAAAGACTATTCTTTGAATCTGCATCTGCACCCAGGAATCAATGTAATTTAAACAAATACGGTTGCATTAAACTTCCCAAAATTTGGGAAACTTTAATTTTCAGAGATCCCTCTTTACATCCTAGGCCACCTGCAAATGCCCATAGAGGGTGCACCACCTAGATAGGACTTTAGTTTCACTTTGTATTGTATTTGTGTGTGTTGTTACAAAAAGTTTTTGTAATTCTCGAAGATGTCTCTGTGACGGAGACGAAATATTGGAAGTATTAAAATTAGTTTTAATCCTTTCTCAGTGCTGTTAATATTCCATTAAACCTCTAACATGAATTCTTCACAGCACTTTAGCCTCAACACAAGTGACAAGTATAGTATGAGAGAGGATATGAAAAGTCTTTTAGAAGTGAGAAAGAAATGTGAGAGAATAAAAATTCTAGGTTTGCTACTCAGATATGATAGTACTAAGTTAAGGATGTGGGGTGGGGGGGGGCAGTGATAGCAAATGATTCAAAGCACAGGCTGTGTAGAAGAAATTGATGTGAGTTTTAGATGTGTGGAGGGCGTTTGATGGCAGAAAAGAATTGTATAAGAGAGACAGCCTTTGGCATCAGGAGCCTGGAAAAGTTATTAGGATGAGACCTAATGCAGGGAGTCATGGAAACTAGATCACCATAAGTCCTATCCTAATTTACGCTCATGTGCAGACCTACACATTTTACCATGTAGGCATTCAGAACTGAAATCCTATGGAATTGGTTGGTTCCTGGAGGTGTTCTATGTCTGTAGAAGCGTATGCTCATGGGGCTGGTTTGCCTGTTCTGGGGAAGAAAAACCCAATTTTCCAGGTGAAAAAAAATTCCCTACTTCTCCGTATGAAACCGGCTAACTCACCTTTTGTCAAAAGAGACCAGATAAATGTTCCTCACATCACTGATGGGAATTGAACCCAGGTCTTCCCGACTAAAGCACTTCTTGTATACCTTCTGAGATACGGAGGCAAAACGTCTGGTTAAGTTCAGCTATGGTATGCAGATATGATAAAGATATGAATGGCTTTGAACGTGGTTATGCATCTGGCGAAGGGGTGGAAACGTGCTCTTTGGTTTTGGACCTTTTGAATCTGTCTGTGGAGGCAAAAGAGAAAGTTCTATAACAAGAACAAACAGATTGCATATCTAATTATAAGAAAAAGCCAGGTGGTAATTTATGCTTAGCCAGGAGCATCAGAAACAAATGAGTTGAATTCGTTGTATTATTGAATACGTTGTGGCCTGAAATTGTTGGCATTAGTGGCGCCTTGCTATCGAATCAGATATTGTAACTAGGATTGAGTTTTGCCATAAATACTGTTACTTCGCAGCCACCTCCCCTCCCAGCACTACCCTCAGTATTGCATGAGCCTGTGGTTCCTTTAGTGGTGTTGTGCATTTGTCAGTAGAGAGAGAGAGAGTTGTTGGGTTAACATGCAGTGGGGAGATATTATGAGAACTGTGTAGCTGTAATAGCATTTCACAAGGTTGGAATGCAGTCACCTGTTATTTTCAACATGCTAAAAATACCCAGGATCAGTAGGATGTTTGTGTATCAGACTGTTAATTGTTATAACGATACAGAAGATGTATCTGACTGCCAAAGAACAGGTTGACAAAGATATGTTAGGATGCAACAGCTTGTGAGGGCTGTGAAGGCAGGCCTCTGCCATAAGCCTGTGAGAATGTAGAAGGTGATGTCGTGAGATATGAACATTTCGGAGAGAACAATGTCACGTGTGAATGATGATCTGGGGTGAGAACCTGTCGTCGTTCTGTAGGGCACTTTCTAACACCACAACTTGTGGTAGAGGGTGATGAGGCACTTATCTGCCGTATGCAAACACAGATATCCTCTTCACAGATGAGATTTTCACCTTGAAGAGTCATTTAACCACCAAAATGATTGGCTATATACCCTGGATGGTTGCATAGCACCCATGATTCAGAGTCGTCATCATCCTGCATCAGTGATGGTTTGGTGGGATGGTGTATCAAGGTATCCAAGTTGCATTTCTATGAGAAAGGGGTTAAAACCTCCAGCAAAGTGTATGAAGACATCGTGCTGGAACCTGGTTCTGGTACTTCTTCTGAACAGCACCTTGTTTTACAGGAGGCAGCTCCTGAAAACAAGGCAAGGACCACACAACAGTGGTTGGATGTGAATATTCCTGATCAAATATTACCATATGATTGGCCATCTGGAAGTCCTAATCTATATCTGTTGGACTTCAAATTGTGGTCGGAGCTTGAGAAAGTAGCCTGCAAGAAATGACACCCAGCATCACCACAAGTGAAAGTGGATTTGGAGCGAGCAGTGACAGCATTTCCAATGGATGTTGTGCATGCTGCCATCAATATGTGGCCTCACAGACTTTGGGCATGTGTGAAGGGAAAAGGAGAACATTATGAACAATGAGTGCTGTTACAAGCATATAAATGTATGTACTAAAAGCTGTAAATGATTTACTGATATACTAAATGTTTAGGCACTGATTAAGTTATAGCAGTATTTATATCTAGACTAGTTATTGTTTTTAGAAATGACAGAAGAGATTGGGAGAGTACTACTAAGGATATCAGACTATTTGAGTCCAGTTAGGGTAGAAATGCATGAAAACAGGACTCAAGTAGTCCAGTATAGCAGTAAGTTTGAGGATATCTAATGTGAAGTGGAAGCTAACAGGATGAAATATATAGTGGTGCTATTACAGACCTGGCAATTCAATTTTTGACAATGATGGTACATCACCAAATTACTCTGATGGGTACTATGAAAGTAATCATTATGGGTAACTAAAATTATCCAAACATTGACTAGACAGCAGAGAAATCTCATGATAAAATGAAGTTGAATTTCCTTTCTTTTATGCTTACATGGTGATAAGAATACATTACGAAAAATTATAGATACAACTACCGTGTTAGAGTAAAACTTTAGTTTAATATAAACCAAAAATAATTACACTCAACGTTTCGACCTTCACATTAAGGTCATCTTCTGGAGTATATGTATATATACAAAGAAACAAGCTGCACTCAATCCACATGGCATGCTAAAGTTACTGATCAACCGTTAAAACTATTTACCTGACATTGCTTTTAATAAAAAAAAAAAAAAAAAACCTCACTACATCAAAGCTAGAGTCCTGTTATTATTATTATCTATTAGGTTACAAAGTTAATTAAGCTGGAGAGTAATATGTTCATGTATAAAATAATAGATAAATAAATAAACAGAAAATAAAATTACTTATATAAGTATACATATAATTGCAACTGGTATGGATAGTGACCAATAAAAAATAAAAATTGCTTAGAGTCCTGAAGTCAGGGTTTGCTGAAAACTAAGTGGGCTGAATGTGTGCCATCCAAATTCTTAGGATTTTTAAGCCTTCCCTCCCCATTATTGTTGAGATTAGGTTGATTAATCAAAAATTTCACAGGCTTCTTTAACCATTTCTACCCTAGTGATTTCAGTTGGAATCACTAACTGTCTTGGCTTTCATAGCCCATATTTCATGGCGAATGATTCCAATTAGTATCTTATGTCGTAGTTCTATTTCTTTAATATAATAACAGGTATGTATTATACATATAAAATCTTACCAATATCGGTTTTTATGACTTAGTAGAATAATATGCATATATTGGATTATAGAGCATAAGCTAAGAAGTTGAATATTTGCTACCAGAATATAATGATTCCATATGGAATCAGTCGGTCAGAATTCCTGTCTTGAAATGTATTTTTCATCAAAATACTTGATATTATTGCTTTTTTAGACCTAAAGACAAAATAAATAGAAAGAAAAATTTTTTTCACTTGGAAAAAAAAATTCAGGTCAGAAAGGGTTAAATTTCTGTTCATACGGAGTTTTGTATGATGCAAAGAACAAGTACTTTTCTAATAAATTCGATGTAGGATGTTAAGAGTGTGATCTGAGAGGCCTGCTTCACCAAAATTATTATATTTAATTTGCCGTTTGTGTTCTTTTTTACAGATAGGAATTGTACGTCCAATTTCTCCAATATAAGGTAAGTTACAGGTGCAATAGATGCAATATACTCCAGGGTGTGCCAATGGAGGGAGAGGATCCTTAGAGGTGTTGAGTATGTTTTTTAATTTTAAAGGTTTAAAAGTGGCATTAAGATTATAATGATGTAGGATTCTATTGATTTTTTTTCATAACCCTTTAATGTATGGGAATGTTATGGTTTTACTGTAATCTATATTACTTTTTGATGAAGTTTTATGAAGAATTTTATTAATAGTATTTTTGCCATATCCGTTATTTATAAATGTATTGCTGATAATTTTTAATTCTTGTTTAAGAGCTTGTTCATTAGAGCAAATTGTTAGTTTTTTTTTTTTTTCTTTTTGAGGGTGTTGATGACTCCAAATTTCTGCGAAGGTTGATACGAGTTACCATGTATATATTGACCAGTGTGTATAGGCTTACGGTAAACAGTGAAGGATAGACTGCCTGAGGGAAGATGTGTGACTAGTGTATCCAGGAACGGGAGCGAGTTCTGATTTTCAATTTCAGTAGTAAATTGTATGCTCTCATGTTTATTGTTCAGGTGGCTAAGGAATGTGCTTAATGTTTGGCTGCCGTGTGGCCAGATAACGAAAACATCGTGAACATATCTAAGCCAAACTGTAGGTTTTAGAATAAAAGAATCAAGAACACGTTGCTCAAAAGCTATATAAAAATTAGCAATTGGGGGGGGTATTAACAGTGTCTGATGGGGAGGGGGATAGTGGTGAGCCCATGGCCGTACCTACTTTTTGTAGGTAAAATTTATTTTGCCACACGAAGTAACTGGAACGTAGTACGTGGACAAAGGAGAGCCGTAATATTGGGTGGAAATTTCTTCTGTAGAAGAAGAATTGTCATTGATTGGGGACGTTTGTGAAAAGGGCAGAAACTTCCAAACTGACTAATAAATCATCTTTGCCGAGTATGTTCTTTATATAGGAGGGGGAATGACCTACGAATGGCTAGGTGATAATTAGGGCTGTCTATTCCCTCAACTATCGGCTGAAGCGGAACGTTATGTTTGTGTACCTTGGAAACACCATATATTCTGGGAGAACGGGCATAATGGGGAATTAATTTTTTAGCAGTGTCTGATGGCCAAGAGGTGAGAGATTTAAGTAATTTCAGTTTTTTTTCTTTATCCTGTTGGTCAGATTATAGTTTACAAGCTGATAGGTGTGCTGTTATCAGAGACTAGTTGATTCATCTGATGAATATAAGTTGATCTGTCAAGGATGATCGTGGCATCATAACAGACTTTATACATATAAATATACACATATAATCCTGGAACAAATTAACACTTTACTTAACCTTATACTAGTCAGAATGCTCTATATTGCTATAATACCATGGACATTAATGTTTATTTTCAGTTTACCTTATCAAACTTACAAAACAATATAGGTTAAACTATCCTTACGCTATACCCATACATGCATTTGACCCTTAAGACACTCTCATATGAGATACCATGCGCATACATAAATCTCTAGCACATGAATGCTTATCAAATAATATAAACTAGTTTACTCTCACTCTACTCTGATTTGCACTAAAGTCCTAGTATATCTTCGACTGTCCAGTAATTAGCAACGATTGCAACTATATGCGATTTCAGTTGATACAAGATTTTACAGTACCTTTCTAGGACGAACCCTGGTTTTCACGATCTATACCTTTCGTGCTTGAATTAAGGATACACACAGGATCTTCTATTCTATCACTATGGAACTCATCACGTGGGCACAGACTTCTGTATGGATTTTCTTTCCCTCGATACGAGTACTGGATGATGAGATACATAGACAGTTCCTTCCTTCCTTGTAACTATATGGCGTTACTCGTCTCTTGCAATAGGAATATGGGATTGAATACCTGCACATTTTGTTTCCTTGTTGCATCAGACAGAGATAACTTCTATGCCGTCACTCAGTAAAACCTTGTTACCTATACAAAAATTTCGTGAAGAAACCTTGAGAAAAAAACCCTGTGTGTGTGTGGGGGGGTGTTCCTAACCCTTTTATCTGCATGGCCCCTATCGGCACCTTCTTCAATTTCTTTCCTCCCTACTGGAGTCAATCTCATTCACCAATTAAAGTCGTGTTTTTTCTGCCCAAAACATGCTACGGTGCCTTGCACGTGACTCTCATGTGACGGCGTCTCACTTCGGGAATTGACCTTGAGCAATCATCATTTGTTTTAATCTAGCCTCTATACTAAATTAATTCCCTTTTTTTGAATTCACATGAATATTTTAATCTCCTTTTTTCAAGTGTTAAACTAGCCTCTCACATACAAATTCTTATCTCTAATCTTCTTTGTCTTACCTAACCTATTTTTTCCAAACCCTTTTTTTTTTTGTAATAAGAATCCCTTTTTTATTATTTAGTTAAACAAACAATTTCTGCTATAATTAATTTTCTTGGATGCAAGCATATTTTCTGTCTTTAAATATCTTGTATTAGCTACTTACATAGGATTTTATATTTTTATTTTCTTGTTACACCATGATAACTGAAATTTTTACATTCTTGGTTATCAGGGTGTAATACCTTATTAAAGTGTGATCACATAAAATTGAGCTGTTTGTAAAGCATCTGATATTTTTCTGCTTTCCATTTTCACTAATTACTCTTCCATGGTCATGATTCCTTTTATTTTCCACATATTTCTAGTATTTCTCTTCACCTGTTTAGGTAATTTATTTTCATAGTCTCATTTGGCTTTTCTTACTCTTTCACTCTCCAGGTGTCCTTTTTATACTCCACCTGAGCTTAGTTATCTCTCTCTCTTATCCCAACATTGGACCTGCAAGTTTCTTCTTTTCATATTGCTCTTTCTTTCAATTTTTATTCATCCATTTTACTCCTATGTGATTTATTCTTCTAACCCTGGATGTTCAGTCATATATAGCATTTTTCCAACACCTTCCAATCACTTCTGTTGCACTGTTTATTTTTCTGTCATGTAGTTTTTCACCTAAGGCACTGTTTCAGTCTACCTTCATGTATGTCATAATCACCTGTCTTATAGTTCCACATATTATTCGCTACCTTCAAAGTCATATTGTAGATAACTCTTGCCAATTTACGTCATAATAGGCATCTCATTTATAGACATTTCTGTTTCTAGATCCAGTATTCTTGCACTATGACTCCCTTCATTAGTATTTCCTTTTTTTTTTTTTTGCATACTTTTTCCTCCCTCCCTCTCTCTCTCTCTCTCTGTGGTTTGTAGTTAAAATCACGTACAATAATATTCTCAATGGTTTATAAAGTTTGTGCAGTTTCAGTTCATCTTGAGATGTTCTTGGCTTTTAGCAGCCTCCATCCATGTCCAGCTAACTTTACATCAAACATCCTTAAACCTGTTTTCTGTATTATTATTCATACTATCATCATACTTTGGATTTTTGCTGTGGTTACATGTTTGATTCCTCTGCAATCATTAGCAATGCTCGTCTTCCCCCCCCCCTCCACACACGCACTTTCTATTTTCTCCCAGAATACACTGTACCCTCATGTTCTGTTCCTGTGACATTCTAATAATCCCTTTCATTATTAAGCCACATTTTAAGACAATTTTTGTCCCCCATTGTATTTACTACTGCTTAGAATTCATTGTTTTTATTCATGATGCTTTAGACATAGTGATGTATGACAGCCATCCAAGTAACTCTTAAAGTGGACCATTCCTTACCCAAATTCTTCATCCTGCCACTACAAGCATAACTTTTCTATCCAATGATACCTTACCATCACGCTGTCGTTATCTTTTGTCATAACAGTCACTATCTCCTGCCTTCCTTAATTTCATGCATCCAAGCTCATTCAGCCACTATGATATACCTAGTTTTTCTGGCTATATTCACTCTCTTCATTGAACAACAGTTGATTCATGCCTCAATACTATATTCATTTAATTTTAATTCATCCTGCAATTACAAATTCTTTCAGCCATCACCTATCACCCAACACATTAACATACTACATACTGTTTCTCATAAACATGTTCATTATAGCAAAATTATGCAACTACTACCAACGTGGAGTAATAACAATAATTACTTATTCTTATTACTCATCTGGAGTATACATATAAAAGAAACAAGCTACGTTAAAATACTCATCATCATCAAATTCCTGATATGTACCCTCAAGGGGTGTATGGGATATGATAGTACTACATGAAAAACTTGTGTCATTAGTAACTTCCTATTTACAATTTTCACCCAAATCAAAATTAAAAATTTTGATTATTAAAATTATAATTAAATTATACAAAATTAAAATTAAACCAAATTAAAATATTCATAGTATGTTAAATTATTACTTAGTCAAATTGTCAATCTAGTTTAACATTTGTTAGGAGTAAAAAAAAAAGTCCATAACTAGTCTTATTTTTTTTAAGTGTCTGAAAAAAATTTCAGTTGTATTATTTGCTAGCTTTAAAAGATATTTGATTTGATGGGAGTAACATTAGTCATGGTTTTATTATGGAAAAATATTCCTGATATTTTCTCATGCAGCAGTGTACAGGATACTATAAAGTTTACATTATTGTTAACCTCCTATTAACAGTTTCCCTCCACATTAATCTGTTTCTCATGACTCCATTGCTTGCCTTCTAGGGCATTTCTGACTGCAGCAATCTGCCTAGATCTTAGTTTTCCCCCTGTGTCTTTTCTTTTCTTTGCCATTTTGGCACCAAACATCTGTTTGGCTAACCTTTCCTTTCTTATTCTGTATAAGGGACCATTTCACCTTAGATTCACACGGCTCATGCATTTAGAAATGCCAACAATATGGAGTTTCTTCCTGGTATCTTCATTTTTAATGATTCTGTTACCGATGGCATCTGTTCACTTTCCTAATTTTTCTCAAAACTCAAATCTCTTGTCTGTTTGACTGCTCTAACCCAGCTTTCAGATCCATAACTTAAAATAAGTTTAAACACATACAAATGCAGATAATTATATATTTAAGAAAAAATTACACGTTTAAAACAAGAATCAAACTTTGATGAATCAGTAGCAGAGTCTAAAGAAAGCAGTGATTGATTTAACCAGGGAGGCTATATGGTTTATTTGTTTGCATGGATGAAATGTCATAGTGGACTCAGAAAGTAGACACAGTCATAGAAAAAAAGAAAGCACATCCAAAGTTCCTAGCAAGTAACTCATGAGAAGACTTTGGTTAGAAAATAGAAGATAAATATTGGAAGGTAGCAAAATATTATGCAGCTATTGAAGAGTTTAGACATGGAGGAAATAATACTGTAAAAGAAATCATGAAAGAAAAAAGTGACATTAAATCTGAGGCTAAAAATATTTGAATGCTTGTAACTACTTTTTAATGATTGTTAAGTGAAACAAGCAATCGCACAATAGCAGTAGAAAATATTCAAGGGAAATTCTAACAGGACTGTATATCCATAGTAAGGTTAAAAAAAAATGGGAGTTAAAAAAAAAAGACTGTCTGGTACTGAAATTGGTGAAAAGCAGCTGAAGTTGATAATATTCGACCAGAAATGCTCAAATGTGAAGATATAAAAGTTTTGCATATGCTGCACTCTGTAATTCTGAAGATCCTGTTAAAAAGGTCAAATTCAGGTAACTTACTACAATAAGTTTCCTATAACACCAATCTGTAAAAATAGAAATAAAAGAATGCTAGAATTAGAGGAATTCCCTGCTGAATGTTCTAGGTAAGATATGTGGAATCATATTTAAGAAAGAATAACAGAAATTGTGGAAGGAAAATTTAAGAATAACAAGTTAGATGCAGGATAAATTTCTGGACAGGTAGTTGAGAAATTATAGGAACATAATTAGGATGTGTATATAAGTTTCAGAGATATGGAAAAGGCATATGACAATGTGCCAAGAACAAAACTGTTCGCAGTGTTGTAATTATTATTAAGAGAGACTTCCAGAGGGACTCGCATGTATAGAAAGGCTTGTGTGTTTGTCATACATGTTGATTAATTTTGACGGCATATATTAAAACACAGACTGATAAGTAAATAATTATTTATTGACTTATTGCTGATATTTTGCTGGTATTATGAACAAAGTCAGAGCACAAAAAAAAAACAGTTTGTCATAGTATGCGAGTCTACAACAATATAGTGTTATAGTGGGACTAGAGTCTCAATAGATTGCAGTATGGTGGTTGCTCTTCTAAACATGACACCCAGACCAGTACCTTAGTTGTCTACAGACAATTTGGTGCTTGCACGTCACACCTGAATGGTGCGGCATAGGAAGCAGCTACCACATAGTCTCAATGGCTGCCTTGATGCTTCCGTTCTAGTGGCCTCATCGCCACTTGAACTGGCACTTCAATCTCAATATTTGACCAAGCACATCATTTCTTGTTCCCATCTTAATCTGACTTAAGTACCACCTTATGTTCTTACTTAAACTAACTTATGTCTAGAAGCCCCAACTACCACTATCTGGGGACTTCAAATTTTTCACAGTAATTCAATCTGTCTTTTAGCATTAGCCACTTTACCAACTTTAACCCACTGAGACATCTGTCGCTAGACTTGTCCGAGAAAGTTCCAAACAAGTACTGTGCTGGGGCAGGGTTAAGCTTGTGTGCACAAGTGGGATGGCAATTCCCCATGTTAAAGACAGCATGAAGGCCAAATCCTTCTCAGATTCTGCAATGGAGCCAGGCATATCTCTTCGGGATTCTCGAAGGTCACCCGGACTTAGCATCATGAGAGTGGTTCACTGGGAATTTTGAGTTTTGTGCAATCTTGCACTCATCAGGCTTCCCCTGATGACATAACGACAGAAGTAGTATGTTAGTTCACCAGCCAGACCACAGCTCCATCCGACACATATACCTCAAGGAGAGTCATGTTTACTCCCACCGATTACCCATGACCTTGATTGATATTCTTTCACTTAAACATTCATAGCACTGGGCAGAAATCACATTGCAGCACCACATCTCAACAACCATCTCAATTTGCTTTGTTTTAATTAGACAGTCGCATTCTCCTGGTCCGTGCCAGTTCTGAGTCACTCTTAGTTGCCGGCCGAAATGTTCACACCAGACGGGCCATCCATCTGATGTCACACAACTGATTCATTCCACGAGAATGCCCTGGTGCTGATCCAGGCTCAACCGTTCCATCACTGAACAGTTTTTCCCAGTTCTGGTGCAGTGATATACCCACTTCGGACCCCAGCCCGACCGGTCCAGTCCTCAGAGCCAATCCTTGTCCCGAGGTTACTGATCCATCTTGCAGACTTACCTTACCTACATTATTTTGTCAACTAGAGGCTGTTCACCATGGAGACCTGCTGTGGATATGGGTGTAGTCTGGCACGAAAATCTCACTCTCTCCCTTTGAATTTCAAGGGCCAACAGGAGCGCTCTGGACACTGCAGGAGGCACGGTGCTTTATGGGGAATAGCATCCCTGTCTAGTACATAGAACTTACTAGTTCATACTAGTCTCATTATAACAATATTGTTCTAGTCTCGTATACTGTGACAAACTGTTTTTTGTTCTCTGAAGATGCATTATAATTCCAGCGAAATATCAGCAATAAGTCGATAAATAATTATTTACTTATCAGTCTGTGTTCTAATATATACTGTCAAAATTAACAGGGACTCATTGAGCGAGGCCACATATTCATGCACCAGCTGTCGCACCTTTTTGAATTCATTCACATTACCTGCACTTATCTCCTCTAAAGGCAATTCAAATCCAGTTCATGCACCACTTTGAGAGAAAAATCTAGCTCTCACCTCCATCTTCACTGCATTCTTTCTCAAATTCTCTGGATACCCTCTTCCTTTCTCTACTCTCCATAAAATGAAAATTTCCATCTACTGGTATCCTGAATGACCCTTTCAAAAATTTGTCTCAGTCACATCACCTCCCTCTATCTTCTATTTGTTAGTGTCTGCACCCCACAAATTCTCATTTCTTCATATTATTTATTTCTCACTCTTAATATCTTTATCTTTGTGTTCTTTCCACAATATCAGCATCACCACAAAACATAAGAGCACAGACATGTGCACAATAGTCCAAGTGAGGTCATATCAAGGCCTTGTAAAGAGGCAAAATGACTTTCTTGCCCATACATCTTTGTTTCAACATTGCAGTGTATTTGCAATCTTTGCTGTATGGCCATTGAGCTTAATTTTCCCATCTACTAAAATTCCAAGATCCCTAACCAGATCAGATTCTTTTAGCTTAATCCCATCAATATAATATGACATGGGATATCTCATTACACAAAACAGCATAACTTCACTAACATTGAACTGATAGCCTGCACACTTCCATAACTCCAGCCTGTTCTGATCATTTTGCAAATATTGCACATCACCATCAACATTCCTGATTACCCTATTTTTGTATCATTAGCAAACAGCTCTATGTCACCTGTCAAACCCTTCCAATTTTGTCATTGATGTAAAGATTGAATAACGATGGATCAGCAGCAGATGTACCACAGTGTATCACAAGGATCCTTGTGGTACACTGCTGGTCATCTTAAATCTTGCAGACTCACATTCCCCATATACCACTTCGTGATATCTGTTGGTCAGCCATCCTGTTAGCCATGCTAATATTTTAAAATTCAATCCCATATTTTCCAATTTATGCAGCAGTCTTCCATGCTGTAGCCTGTCAAAAAGCCTTAAAAATCCAAAAGTATCAGGTGTATCCATTCCCCTTGTCTAACTCAGCAGTAACATTGTTATAAAATTTGAGCAAATTGCTCAAATGTGACCTTTCCTTAGTAAACCTATGCTGTTCATTGCAAAGTATAGATTCTCTGTCAACCCATTTTTGTATATGAACCCTTATAAACTTTTCCAAAATCTTCACCAGAGATTCTTATAGGTTGATAGGTTGTATACATCTGTCTTTGTACCACCCTAGTGCAGTAGGATTACATTCTTTCCACACCCTGTGGAATCATTCTTGCTCTGAGATTCAAATTATATAGCCTAGTCAAAACAGTTAGTTCATCTGAACACTCTTAGCATCCATGCTGATAACTCATCAGTCCCAATTGCCAAATTTTTATTCGGTTTGTGCAACAGCTCTAGTACCTCCTCCCCATACACTTAAGTTTCTTCAATCCAGTAAAGAGGTTGCAGTAGCAGTGAGCTCAGTGTTGCATACTATATTGATAGCTTTTAGCAAAATGGGCACTCGTTAGTTGAAAAATCTCTTCTGCAACTGTCACTGCATGCCATTTGCATTCAGTACAGTCATTCTTTTGTACCCATTCTTTCTTTTACTTGCAACATAATCAAATTCGTTTGGGTTGTCTTTAGCTCGCATAGCCAGTTTCTTTTCATACTCATACTTAACTTTCTGTACAATAGTTGTAACTCTTCTGACCTGTTTCTTATACATAATTTTCATAGCTGACATCATCCTTAACACAGTATTCCTTCCATGTAATCTTTTTCTTAAGAATTTCTTGCTTGATAAGATTCAACATTCATTCCACTTCTAACATATTTATTCTTTGAACTCTAGCAACAGATTCCAGTCATCATTTAAATATTTTTTAAATTCTTCCCATGCAGTGAAGATATCATATCCTTCCCATTTAGCAACCAATACCACATGACAGAACCTAGCATTCTACTAGGTTCAGTCATAATTTCCTGTTGTGTAGTTCAGCATGTAACCTCTTCTGAATGGAACATACATAAACTTAGCTACTTCCTAAGTCAGTACAGCATGATTACTGTCATCAACTGGAGGCAGAACACAGATGCCCCCTCCCATGTTCTCTCCCCATTTTCCACATAACAAAAAATTTTATCAAAAAACCTCTATTATATCACCTCTCTTTCCCCTGTTAACTTTATTTAATATAATCCGGATATAATCTTTGTAAGTGTTTTTTTGCACCCTTTCCACAGCTTCTTCATCCTTTTGGAAACAGAGAGACCAAATCTGCATATAGTAATCCAGGTGCATTTTTATCATTGCCTTTAAAATGACTTCCTTATTACATATCAAGGTTTGCTTTAACATTGCAATTATCCTCTGTGTTGTATTTGTGATTTTTGAACTACAAATTCCTATCCACCATTACAAAAAGATCCCTAGCCTCATCAATTTTTTGTAGCATAAACCCTGCTAATATAATATGCCACTGGAAATCTCATCATGCTGAAGTACATAACTTTACACTTACTTTGTTTGCTGATGATGCAAAGTTGGGTAGAGCAATAGTGAGTGCACAGGATGTCAAAATTTTGCAGGATGATTTGGATAGTTTGGAGGACTGGGCTAAGGAGAATGGATGTCAGTTTAATGTGGCAAAGTGTAAGGTTATGCATTTTGGGGTGAAAAGACTAGCAGCAGTATATCACATTGGTGGAACCGTACTCCAGGAGATTGACAAGGCCAGGGATAGGGAGTTGAAGTTTAGGGGGGCACATCGCAAAAGTGGCTAAATCAGCTCATCAAATCACTTGGTTGCTGAAAACCTTAACAAGCAAAGACAAACAGGTTATTGTTCCTCTGTATCGAGCCTTGATAAGACCCCAACTAGACTACTGTGCTCAGATATGGGCACCAGGGTTTCTTCTTGATGGGGAGGAGGTGGAAAGGATCCAGAGACGAGGGACCAAGATGATAGCAGAAATGGAATGAACCTTATGAGAACAGGTTGAAGATTTGTGGGTTGCAGAAATTGGTTGATAGACGGAAAAGGAAAAGGGGTGATATGATTGAGACATTCAAATTACTGAAGAGTTTCTATAAGATTAATTCAGAAGATATTTTTGAGAATAGGACTGGTGGTGGGAGGACTAGGGGCCATACATGGAAGCTAGGCAAGAGTGTGGTTAGCAAGGGTGTTAGAGCTAGGTTTTTTACTTGGACAGTGGTGAATGAGTAGAATAAGCTACCAGAGTCTGTTGTGGGTGCCATGACTGTGAATGAGTAGAATAAGCTGCCAGAGTCTGTTGTGGGTGCCATGACTGTGAATGAGTTCAAGGCGAGGTATGATAGATACTGTGTGAATGTTGAATAGTTGTTCTTGACATGATGTTAGGGCCTCCCTCGATGAGTCTATCGACTCCTTGGAGTTGCCCGTAATAATAATAACATTAATTTCCAGCCTATTCAAATCATTTTGTGGGTGCTGGATATTCAGTAGCATAAGTGATTGCTGTGCCTATCTTCGCATCAGCAAATAATTACACATCTCGTGTTAGACCATTCCTAATGTCAGATAATGTATAGATTAAACAACAATGGCCTAAGGACTGAATCCTGAGGTACGCGATTGGTCACCTTAAATCTGGCAGATTCACAACTACCGTATTCCACTTTTGTAATATCTGTCTGTCAACTATCCACTGATCCAAGTCAAGAGTTTATATTCCAATCCCATATTCTCTAGTTTATGTATCTATAGTTTGTTTTTTATGTGGTATCCTATGCCTTAGCAAAATCCATCATTATCATGGTATATTCATTCCCTTTATTCAACTTGGCCATTACATTTTTATAAAGTAACACTAAATTGCTGAAACATGATCTTCCTTTAGTAAACTCATGCTACTCCTTGCAGAGTAGCATGGGTATAACACATTTGCATAACTTGAGTCTCAACTCAGGAAATGCAAATGTGAAAGGCCCTAGCCAGTTCAATTGAATGTTCATTTAGCAAACATGCTGATATTCCATCTGTCCCTATTGACAAATTCCTATCCAGATTATGCAACAGCTCTTTAACCCCATTTTTCTGCACTTCTAACTCTTCATCCAGTATAGCAGTAGCACTAAGTAGGGAGTTGAAGTAACATGGTGCACAGCTAGGTTAGGTTGTTAAATCTTTGCAAAGTGAACACTCATTAAAAAAAATCAAACAGTCTCATTAGCTTCTGACACTAGAGTACCATCTTGTATTCAGTAAAGTTAGTCTTCTACATTACTGAATGCATTACATCACTTTTGCTTGTGGCATACCAATAAAAATTCTTTTTGGATTGCCTTTAGCTTGCATAGTCAATTTCTTTTCATGCTCTGATTTAGTTTTCTTCACAACACTTGTTACTTTTCTAGCTTGCACTTTATATATTTCATAACTCTTCTCACGATATTCTTTCCACATCATCTTAATGCACATCCATGTTCGAAGCCATTTATACTTCTATCAAGTTTGCATGCCATAGCTATACTTTCACACACCTTTTTTCCCATTCTTCTCTTGACGATCTAGTTTCCAGACTCTCTGCATTAGGTCTCATCCCAATAAGTTTTTTTAAGGTGGACTATCTATACTTGATCTTGGCTAGCCATACACCAACATTATTTTGGGAAAAAAAAATGGCAACTTGTTAGTCTCTCAGATATACAAAATTATTAGGATGTAGCAATCTCAAAAATTAATTTACAGATTTTCCCTGGATTTCATGAGATACAACTTAGAGAAATCAAAATGCACTACTCCATCCTGTTGCCAGTTATACTACAAATATCCACATTTTAAAAGAAATTCAGTATAATATCCAACACAGGATATCATCATCATATTCCTTCCATGTACCCTCAAGGGGTATACAGGATATGATAGTACTACATGAAAAATTTACATCGTTACTAACTTCCTATCTACAATTTTCCTCCAAATCAGTCTGTTACATGTCAAGACTCCAACATTATCAGATTTTATATTTCTATCTTCTAAGGCACTTTTTACCTTATCAATCCACCTATATCTGGGTCTTTTTTCTGCCAACCTGGCAGAGAACACTTGTTTTGCTAATGATCTCCCATTCTGTTTAAGTGACCATACCACCTGAGACTAGCCCTGCTAACACATTCCTGAATGCTGACAATGTCAAGTTCTTTCCTAATATCCTCGTTTTTAATATAGCAATATCATATTTTAAAATGATATTGCCATTGATGCCATCTGTTCATGCCCCTAATCTTTCTCAGGACTCATATCAGTGGCCTCTAGTCTTTGGTGTCAAGTGTTTTATTTCTAACCCAGTTCTCAGATCCATAAGTTAAAATTGGTTTGAACACTGTCTTGTATATGGATAATTTAGTCTTTTGACTAATTTCTCTCTTATTCCATATAAAATTTATTCAGTTGACTTCCTATCATACCTGCTTTGTTTATTCTGTTGTTTGTTTCCATATTTAATTAACCATCTTCACTAAAAATTGCACCTAAGTAGCTGAAATGTTTTACTTGTTCATTAGGTTCTCCATCCACAATGCAGTTGATATTTTCAATGCTTCTGCCTGTTTTCATTGTCTTTGTCTTGTTATTGCTAACCTTGATACCATATCTATTACAACAGTTATTCAATTTAGTCATGGAAACTTGTACTGGATTTATTTAAAAGTATAACATCTGCATAATGCAAAGAGCTGAGATTAACATCTCCAATTTTGATATCATGTTTAATACCACTTTCCTTCATATTGTGATCCATATAGATAATGAATAACAGAGGGGATAAAGTACATCCCTGTTTGACACTAGATTTAACATTAAACCATCTTTTTCTACTTCCTTCAATTCTCACTGCTGACTTACAACTCAAATAAATACTAAATATTGCTTGATATAATTCTCCATTGCCACCATATAACTGTAGCATTTATTAATTTTATTATGTGACACCTCCAATGAGTCCAAAGACTCATAGAGGGAGAGTGTGGTAACAGCATTGAACGATTGGACCCTTCCAACTACTAACCGTGCTCAAACTTGCTTAACTTTTTGTGAGCCATTAGTAGCAGAGGTTCTACCAATCAAATCGAATTTTGAATAGCTTCTCTCTTGGCACCTTGTAATATGCCTTTTCCAAATCTTCAAAACTTAAATACAGATTATTATTATTCAGGCCTCCATGGAGTCGAGAGACTCATCGTAGGAGGTCCTTCTTAATAAACACAAAGTCTATCATACCACTCCTTGAACTCATCGACTGCTCTTGCCAATCTCTCAGGCAATGCATTCCATGGTTCAACCACCTCCATGCAAACAAACCACGCTTCACCCTCGTGCTCGCAGCTTCCTTCGTAATTTCCAAGGTTGGCCCCTTGTCATCGCTCCTTCCTGCTGTTCCACCAAGCAAAAGAATTCCCCCCGATGTCCACCCTGTAACTGCCTCTCAACAGTTTAAAAGTCTCGATCATATCACCTCTCCTTTTATCCACCAAACTCTGCAGTCCACATTCCTTCAGCCAATCCTCATAACTGATATTGTATAGTCCTGAAACCGTCTTTGTTATCTGCCTCTGTACCCTTTCCACAGTTAATTTATCTCCTCCAAATCTTGGAGACCAAATTTGAGAACAGTAGTCTAAGTGTAGTCTGATCAGGGTCTTATGCAACGGAACGATAACTCATTTATCTGTACAGGTCAGCGTCCTTCTCAGTATTGCATCATTCCTCTGGGTTACCTTCACCACCTCTGCAATATGCTCCATTAATTTCAGTTTTCTATCAATCATCACCCCCCAGATCTCTTGTCTACCCTACTTCCTCCAGTACACCTCCTCCAATCAAGTATGTAGCCTCCCATCTATGGATCCCAAACTTCAAGACTTTACATTTTGCTGCATTAAACCAACAACCCCCTTCATTTGCCCATCTGTCTAGTTTATTCAGATCCTCTTGCAGGGCTGCCACATCTGCATTACTACTGATAACCCTTCCCAGCTTCACATCATCTGCGAACAACTGAATATCCCCTTGCAATCCATTGCCAATGTCATTAATATAAAGGTTGAACAATACATGTCCCAGTATTGAACCCTGTCGAACCCCTCTTGTAACATTCAGCTTCCTTGATATTGCCCCACCATACACAACTGTCTGATACCTATCAGACAGCCAATCCTAAATCCAGTTGACTAACAAGACATTTAAACCCATGTGCGGCAACTTAAATATTAGCTTATCATGTCGCACCCTGTCAAATGCCTTTGCAAAATTCAAAAAAATGGCAGTATATGCCTTTCCCTCATCAACTGCTCTTGTCACTTAATTATAAAAGGTAATCATATTATTAAAGCAAGAGCACTCCTTAACAAATCCATGTTGATTTTCAGATAACATTACCCTCATCTGCCAAACGCTGTATATAGTCCCTCACTAATTTCTCTAATTCCTTAACATCTACTGATGACACACAAACTGTCCTATAATTAGACACTTCCGGTCTGCTACTGCCCTTATGCAACTGCACTATCTTACCTTCGTTCCATTCCTTGAGTACCTTTCCCACAGCCAGACTTTCATTGAAGAGCCAAGTCAACAGAGCTGTCAGTTCTTTAGCACATTCTCTCAAAACCCGTGGTGAAATACCATTCAGTCTCACTTTACTGACATCCAGAGTATTCAGTATTTGGAACACACTCTCCTCTTGCATCTCTAAACCATGAACCTGCACTATCCGTCTAGTATTAAAACCTTCTTCTGCAGGATGAAATTCTCCAATAAAGTGTCATTGAACAACTCCACTGTGTCTTCTGCATCAGTCACTCTATTCTCATTTTTATCCTGCAATGTCATTCTTCCACATTCATTTCTCGCCTACTGGCCACATAGCTAAAAAATTCCCTAGGATTTTATTTGGATCTTAGTGCCAAACTTTTCCTGTATTCTAGTTTTGCCTTCTTCACCATACCAGTCACTTTCCTGGCCTGCATCTTATATTCTTCATGCATCTGCTCTCCACCTTATATCTCTTCCATGATCTCTTTTTCAACTGCAGTGTCTGTTTGATATTGTTTGTCATCCACTTTACACCAAATTGTGCCTGATTCTTCACTTGTGGAATACATCTTACTGTTGCTGCTAACAAGTATTCCTTCACAATTTCCCAAACACTGTTCTTCCAATTCTGGCCTCCATGGACCTGCCCCAAGTTGATATCTAAGACTATTATAATCACCTGTCTTATAATTCCACATACGTTCCCTTTTCTTTGATACTTCAGCATGTTTATTCATCTTCCAAGTCAAAACCACATGTCACTCTCTCCAAGTGGTGGGTGAGATGTCATCTCACTTATTATCCACTCTTCTGATGCTATGACCAATTCCAAAACTCTTGAACCTGTTGTTCCCTCTATTACATGTTGCCTAAGATATTTGTCCCTCAAGAATTCTAGAAATTCCATTCCCTTTTTACTACATGCATTTTCCTCTTGCACTGCTGTAGTTAAAATCTCTAATAACAATCATTCTTCTTGCACTTGCCAAGTTCAACTGCCTAAATATCTCTGCTCCCCACCCTCTGTGCTCCTTGGTTTGTAGCAACACCCTACTAAATATCCTGTCTTGGCCACTTCTACCTCACACTGTGTGCTTTCAAAACCATTTGTGTCACTGCCTTGCAAAACCTCCACTCTTAGAGGATATAAGTCATCATTTATAATAAGCGGTACCCTGCCCCCACGTTTTCCTTTCCTATCCTGCCGAAAAATGCCGTACCCTGCTACTTCAATTCCTGTTATTATATCATCTTCCATCAACCATGTCTCCGAGATCCCAATAATCTTTGGCTGGCTGATGCTATCAACACCACCAATTCATCTCCTTTATTTCGGATACTTCTGGCATTAGTATAAAGCATAAAAATGTCACTGTTTCTATACCTATCATTATCCTCTCTAGACCACACTGGACTCAGTGTTACCTGATGTCGTCCCTCTTCCCCCAAGCACCCATTCCCACAAGAGGCCACCCCTGCTATCATCCACCCTGGGAATTCTAGTTTCCCTGCATTGACTCACCATCTTGTTCAGAAAACAGCAATCTCTCCAGATGCCTTCGTCCTTCCTCATTGAAATGCAAGAGGTCTCTCGCATAGAGTTCCCTTCTATCCTCAAATACCATCCAAGCATCCACATATTTCAATCTTCTCTTTTTGACACATTTTGACTATTATGCTATTCAGTATTACTGCTGTTCTGCCCAGCTCATCACTATTATACCTGGGCAACACATACACAATCTTTCCTCTCTGTGTTTTCTTTTGTACAACCTCAATCAAGAATCTCAGATCTGTCGCCACCTGATTTACATTATCTCTCAAGTCATTCATGACCACCATCACAATCATTTCATCCATCCTTTCACCCCCTCTTAATTGCCATAGCCACATTTTCTATCATCCCTCAAGGCAAACACTCCTCTGGCATCCTATCTTGCACACCACAGATCATAGTCTCCATACATCACACCTCTTACCACTCTGTTCCTTGATTTCTCACCTGCATCTCTCACTCTCTCTCTCTCTCTTTCCTCTAACTCTTTCTCTCTGTGTTCCCCTACCCCTGGTTCCTGCACTCACTCACATTCTTCTTATTTCCCCCCTCTCTCTCTCTCTCTCTGACTGTGTCTATTCTCCCCTCTTCTATCGTTCCATAACTCTCATTCCCTCTCTTCTACTGCCTCCTATTCTCTACTATTCTATCATTCCCATACCTCTCTCTCATTCCTTCTCTCCTACTGTTTCTATTTTCTCTCCTCTTCTATAATTTCCATAACTTTCTCTCACTCCTACTCTGATTTGCCTTGTATTAATCTCTTCCATTCGCCAATACAGATCTTTGTTATATTCCCATAATTTCTCAACTATTTGTCGTAAAGTGAAAATTGATCCTGACAGCTTCTATTTGGCCTGAATACAGTTGTTCACCAAGCTTCCCTTTTACAATCGTTCTCAACCGTTTCTCAAGTATACTTGTGTAAATCTTACTAGGAACATCAGTAGAGAAATACCTCTGTAATTCTCACATTCAGTTTTATTTCCCTTTTTATATATGGGAACTCTACTCCAATCATCCAGAATACATCCCTCTGTCCAGTTATTCTGAACTACGCAGTGCAGCCACTGTTAGACTTCTCTACTTCCATACTTAAGCATTTCTTGTTGAATATCATCTACTCTAGTTGGCTTTCCACATTTCAAGCCTTTGATGGCTTTTTCTACTTCAACTATGGATATGTATTCCTGACTGCATGTGTGTTGAGTGTTTTTTTACTACTGTGCTGTCACTGCTTGTTTTATTTAGCAATTTTTCGAAGTAATTACTCCATACTTCAAGGATATGTATTTTTCTCAAGTTTTCATGTTACCCTTATCTCTAATTCCTTTTACATACTCTTTCCTCCATTTCTGAGCTGCTTCAACAACCTGCAGAATATCTTGCCACCTTCTTGATATTTATTTTCTACTTTCTTACCAAAGTCTTCCCATGACTTTTGTTTAGCTAGTGTTTAGCTTTCTTACATTTGTCTCTGTATTCTCTATGAGCACAAGCTGACTTATTTGTCAAGAACTTTGGATATGTTTTCTTCTTTTCCTTCACTGCCTCTTTAACTTCCTGTGTCCACCATGGAGTTATGATTTTTCTATCCTTGCAGACAACCTTACCACATGCCTTTCTGGCTGAATCAGTCAATATTTTCTTCATGGTTTGCCACTGAATCTCCAATTTTTCATTCCTGTTCTCAAACTCTTTCATTTTTCCTTCAATAATGTTTGTGTAGTTTAGTGTACAGTTCACATATGAGAGCTGCTCAACTTTTATTCAATTTAAAACTTTCTTACATGTTCTTTTCAATATGAAATTCAGTTTTATCCTGCTCAAGATTAAATAGTGATCACTTCCAATTTCAAATCCTCTGTACACGCTAGTGTCGTGCACCAGGCAGAAAACATCACTATCAACAATAACATAGTCAATGAGACTTTTCTTATTCCTTGCCTCTTTTCTCCATGTGAATTTGTGCACATTTTTATGTTGGAACATTGTGTTAGTGATAACCAGTCTGTCCTGAGCAGAATTCAACAGGCATTTGCTATTATTATTAGCTTTGCTCTTTTCTTGAAAATTTCCCCAAATATTTTTGTATATCTGACAATCATTTCTTACTCTGCTATTTAGATCCCCAACAAGGACCAACTTTTCCTTTTTCATTAAAAAAGGTTCTCTGGCTCAAACAATGGGGCCTTGTTTAACTGGGCGACATCCCAGCCGGCATGAAATTTTGTCATGTTGTACTATCATTTTGTATTTTGGTTTAAGCCTATCGAATAAAGTTTGGTCGGCTAAATCCCAAATTGCGAGCCTGTCCTCATTCGTTCAGTATCCAGGTAGATACTTAACAGGGTGCACCACAAGAAATGAGGATTGGACGGTCAGAAGCCCTGGTCGGTTCTCCGCATTCCTTTAAAGGCTATGTGGAGGTCTCATCTCACTTATACAGCTTTAATCCTTAAGCATACACAGTATATAGATTTTGTAAAAATAAATGAATTGAAGGAACACCTATCTTAGTGGATGATTTCTGTTACAAATTAACCTAGCTCTGAATAATTTTTCATTAAAATGCTACCATTTTCTTTTCTTAATTGTTTATTTAATTTTAACTTTATTAATTGTTGCATTTATTTTGGTATATTTTTGATTGAAGTCTTTCTGTATTTCATCTTATTTTTTTAGTCTTGGATTACAAGGAGTTGATTTAATATCATAGTTGATCTTTTCTGTTTATTTTTTAGTATCAGCACATCTACATTTAGTAATGGTAGCAAATCCTTGTTAGCTCTAATATTTATTTTCCAGGTTGCTTTCTTTTATATATTATTTGTTGCATTTAAAACTTTTTTTTTTTTGGTATGGAATTGGAATTATTGCATCTCATTCATCTCTGATATGTAATGATGTAAAGTAATGGTCTGCTCATTTTACTTTAATAGTTACTGATGGATATGTTTCTGTGACACGAATATTAATATTGTTTATATAAAATTGTGTACTACTTTAATTTACCATTATATGCTTAGTATAGAATAAAATGACTCATGCCTCAACTGGGCAGTCATATCTCTCCACCCCAATCCATTTAGTCTGTCTCCTTTCCCTCCCATATACACAGTTGATCTAAAATAAATTCACAAACCTAATAATTCTCTGTCCCATAACAGTTGCTATTACTGACCTCCTACCCGACTATATTTCATCTTGTATAAAAAAATTACATCTACTTCAAATCTATTCCAAAATTTAGTTTTAAATAGTACTGATATAATGGTTAGTTACTTTTGACCTAATTTCCTTTCCTGGCATCACTGATCTTTTTAATTTTGCAATCCATGCTGGTTAATTCACTTGAATGGACATCATATATAAACAGAGAAGGTAAAGTTCTCGTCTCTCGCTCTCTCTTTTTTCCTTTAGCCAGTTTCTGTATGGAGCATTTTTTAAGCAAGTATTTCATACTGCTATTCCCAAACCTATCTAGTCCACACATGAAATGCCACAAGACCTATAGCACACTGGTGCCATGTGTGTGGGCAAGAGGAATATAAGAAAGAAGTCTGTTCACATTTTGCTTGAACAGCTGATGATTATAATCTTTAGGGAAGGCATAATGGAAGAGACTGTTCCTAAGACAGAAATAGATAGACTGAAAGAGGGGGGCAGTGAAGTTGGTTTAGTGAGATTTAAGGTTAACTGTAAAAGGGTGTTGGTTAGCAGTGGCTCTTGTTTTAATGATTTTGGAGGAGAGCAGAGCAATAATAATAGTGGCCAATTCAGCAGAGCACTGGCCATGAAAGTATCTGTAGAAGAGGCACAAGGCTGAAACTGAATGACAATGAGAGAGGGAATGAAGTGGGTTTGTGAGGGAGGGATCATTAATTAGCCTGATTGCCCTCTCTTGGATATAATTGAGCAATCTTAGAGAGGATTTTGGTGCATCACCCGAAGTGTGGGAGCAATATTCCATGGCTGGGTAGATTTGGCTTTGTATAGAGTTAGTAGCTGTGAAGGTGTGAAGTTATATTGACGGTAAGTTGACATGTTATCCATTTGGCTACATGGATCAGACACATTTGATCCCTTCATCCTCAACTTTACAACTAGTGCCATAGAATCCATTTCATTATGGGAAAAATAAAATAACAATATCTTGTTTTTCTAGATACTCAAATCACAGCTCTTCTCAGCAGTACTCTTTCTTTCTTAGTTTACAGAAAACTACCCACACAGATACATAGTTTTTCCTAATTTCCTCTCTTAACTATATGGTGTCATAAAGATCCTTGTTACATTTCCATCTCAACCAAGATTCCCCTCATAGCTGAATTCTTCTTTATTTGTCGATATCCCCCATCCATTGCCCTACATTGCATGAAATAGCTTTTCCTTCTGTCACCTCACATCCCTCTAACATAGAAATTATAATAATGCTATTACTGTTTCCTATATCAAGGCACCTCAGATAAAACTAGTACTTTAAAGAAATATAGAAATTTAAATAAAGAACTCTCTACAAACCTCACATGAAGCTGGCCGTTCTTATCTCCTCTACTAAATATCACCCCTTCCTTTTATATTCCAGTGATATCAAAATGCTGTCCATATGATAAGCTGCAAGAACAAGGAATCTTATACTTGCAGCTTATCATATGAACAGACTGGGAGATCTATCAACATCCACTTTTAAAGAATACATGAAAAATATATCTGCTACAATGTGGACAGTCAGATCTAGCTGACCATGCTTTGTGGATACCTTTATAGAATAAAAAGGGGAAAAAACTACAGGTATCTCTCGATTAACTTGATTAATTAATCCCTCGATGTTACTGCCTATATCAAAATCATGTTAATCAAATATAAAAATCAATGGTAAAAATTACAATTCGTTCATGATCAATGACTGTATTAATAATTCATTTTATATGGTACTCTTTTAGGAAAGATAAAAAAATAAATGCAAAGTTAATATTTAATAAATGCTTGTGCCTACATTAGTTACTGCAATTTTTTATCAAAAAAAGTGTTATCAAGAGTCGTTTGAACAGGTTTAGTTTTTTTCTTATCAGCATAAATTCTACAATAACAATCAAAATGACTCTCTAGACCTCGGCAAACAAGCATTCTTCGATTAATATCAGGATCCATATCCATTACTTTCTGTGTAAGTGATTCTAAACTGCGAAATATTTCATTCCATCCATTTCTTTGATTGTTATCTCCTTTGGAACCTTATCTTCACATTCCATTTGTTCATTGTCTTCGTGTGCACGTTGTTGTTCAATTTCAGCAAGATCATTGTTACTCAAATCTTTTGAATTTGAATCCAATAATTCTTTAACATCTTCTGCATCAACACCATCAAAACCAAGGTCTTTGCCAATTACAATGATTTCTTCAACCATGTTGTTCACAGGATTTTGAAAACTACCTGAGTCATTAGCGGATTCTGGCAAAAGGTTTTTCCAAACAGCTTTCATGCAGCTAGAAGACACTTGCTCCCACAAATCATGAACATTTTCAATTGCGTGCTTAATGTTAAAATTTTTCCAAAATTCTTGGAGCATAATCTCATTTTTTCCTGTTGTTGTTTCTACTGCTTTTGAGGATGCTTTTTAAGAAAATAGGCTTTGAAAGTTGCAATGATGCCCATGTCCATGGGTTGTAGCAATGATGTATTTTCTGGAAGAAATAAAACTTTCACTATTATTTTAATGTCTAATATAACCTACTTTCATTTAGAAGTGTCCCTTTTTTTTACAATGTCATTGGCTCTTTACCCAAAATTCTGGAGCATTACTGAAGTGTTATAAACTAATATATGAAGAATAAAAATAGGAGAAATTTTGGACATACCTTTTTGGATGTTGTCACTTGTGGGGGAAGTGCCACTTCTCCACAAGTTCTGAAGATGGCGGTTGTTGAAATAGCTCACACCATGTCACTCCCAACCCTGACTTTTTTCTTTAAATCTCTCCTCTTCCCCAAAAATATAATTTCTATTCTATCTTCAAATCTTGGAAGTTTATTTTCCACTTGGTTGTCTGCAAGGAGATGTGCTTTGCATTATGGGAGATACTGAGACAAGGAGTGATGAGAGCTTGGTCCACCTTTACTATGAGTTGCCTCAGTCCTGAACTACTTCAGGCACAAACTTTGTTTGCCTACACTTGGGTAAAGGATTAAACTAAATTCATTATAGTCGAACCAAGTGGAAAATAAACTTCCAACATCTTTATCTAAATCCAGAGTAAATTAATAATAAGGTGGTGGTACACCTTATAATCGCCGAACTTTATATATAGTTTCTATATTCGGCATGAAACTCTTTGAGTTTCTTATTCGGCTCTGAAACAATATGGAATATAATATTCCTTAACTTAAATAAGTTCTTGGCACCGAATTGAAGCCTTTGGCTCTTCATATAATTAGAAATATAATTAGAAGGTGGTACACCTTTTGGCAACTCGTATAAGTAAATATGACCTCTCCATTGCTTCTGCCTTAGTATCACCACTTCTGGGTCTGCCTCCCACTGACGAGACCTCAATAAAGGTCGAAACCGGTTTGGGTAGTGGCCCTTCCCTTAATGCATAGCTTTATACATGCCCGCAAGGAGATGTGCTTTGCATTATGGGAGATACTGAGACAAGGAGTGATGAGAGCTTGGTCCACCTTTACTATGAGTTGCCTCAGACCTGAACTACTTCAGGTGCAAACTTTGTTTGCCTACACTTGGGTAAAGGATTAAACTAAATTTATTATTACTATCTTCAGATCCTTCTCTCATCACCCCCCCCCCCATCATAAAACGCTCGCTACCTACCCTTAATAATAATATTATACATATATTAAAAACCCAGTGTAAAATCTTGTTATAAGAATTGTTACTGTTATAAGAAAATTGTATAAACAAAGAAATAACTCGGGCGGGATTAAAAATGTACAACCTGAGGCTAGCATAACTCGCGAAGGTCAACGAAGTACAGAGTTTCCCGCATTAACTCAGAGACCGCAGTGTGGCAGAGAAGATCCCTCCAAGAGAATTCGGACGATTCAATTTGTAGGAGTTCCAAGGTCGGGAGAGCAGAATAAAAGGAGGAAGAATCAAGGGAAAAAGAACTTGACTTGCTGTAGACTTGGCTTTCTGTTCGACCTTTTTCTGTTCCAGCTCTCACTGAGTTTCCTGTGTGTCCTGCCTTTCCAAGGACGGGGATCCACTGTCCACCAGCAGAAGTCTGATGATGTTAGGAGGTTCATAATAGCAGTGACAGTATACTCCGGAAATCCCACAGCTAAGTTCCTTGACGATCTCCACATGTGAAGTATCATCGATGTCGTGAAATAGTGCCAGATTGTGGATTTTATCAGCAAGAAGAATGTGTCAACGATCTATAGGATCTTGTATGATGAACTGGATGACAAAGTAGCAAGTAAGATTCTATGTAGAACTTTCATAGATGTGAAATTCATGGCAAAGATTGCTGATTTTATAGTTTGTTAGTATAAAGAACAGTAGTAAAGACGGAAAGCCGCCCTTCTATGTAATTGTGAAGTAGTTTGAAGAGCTCAGAGGAATTAGCTAATGTTATATATTGAAAGGGAATTGTATGTGAAAGTTTTAGTTAAGCCTAATAATGTGTATAGTCTGAGTTAAATTAATTTAAAGTGAGTATAAGTCTGTTCAGTGTCTGAATTATGTATGATCATATTTATGGCATTAGTCATTAAGCTTAAGAGAGAAATGTTTAATTAATCGAGTGGAGAGCCAGACACAGGATTTACATTGCTTCCATGTCATTTTGTTAAGTAAATTAGAGTCAGATAATTTTTCTATGTGTAGTATTAACCTTTATATGTACCTTGATTTAGCATGAATAAATTGTTTTGTTTGTCAATTAACTTGCCTGATTCTGCCTTACCAATGCACTTCTCATAAAAAGATAGAACCTGTGTGACCTTAAAAGTAAGAGTGACCACTGCTGACTTATAGTAAGTTTCACCTGTTGCTTGACTTAGAGATAAATATTAGAGATAATTCTGTGTTGTGCTAGGCATTTCTCTTGCATGTATAGGAAAGATATACAATTCCTCTACGTGATCTCTGATGGCGCAGTCGTAAATACAAATAAATTTTCAAAGATCAGTGTGAGAGAAAGCCAGCAAGTTAGACAAAGGAATTGGCTCCAGCCAGAGGCAATTCCTAAATTCTAAACACGTACACGTGAAGTAGCATAGTTACGACCTTGAGAGGGAGGGGGGGTTAAATTGCTAGACTGAAAGGATTAAAGGTGATAGACTATTTCAAGCAATGAAATTACGCTCAGCGTTATGACAATTAAAAGTTAAGTTAAATAAGATAAAGATAAGTAAAAGAAAAAATATTGAATAGAGATTTTGAATTGAATCGAATAAATAAAATTAAACCAAATTGACCTGCTGTGGGACCTGTTCATGAAAGTTTGCCAAGGAAAATATACCCGAGGAATGGAGGGAGAGTGCATCTCCTTTACCCCATCTACAAGGGTAAAGGGGATGCACAAGACTGTAAGAATTACAGAGGAATAAAGCTGATGTCCCACACAATGAAAATCCCAGAAAGGGTTCTTGATGGAAGATTGAGGAAAGGAGGTGGAGATTGCAAAGGAACAATTTGGCTTCATTCCTGGTAGATCAACAACAGATGCTATCTTTGGGTTACGTCAGATGATGGAAAAGTTTCAAGAGAAACAACGGGAGCTACATCTGGCATTTATTGATCTGGAGAAAGCATACGATAGAGTGCCAAGGCAAGAAGTCTGGAGGTGTCTGAGGAAGAAAAAGGTACCGGAGAAATATGCCAGGTTGGTGCGAGAGATCTTTAGAAATGTGAAGATGAGTTCGGACCTGTCTGGGACAGACAGAAAGTTTTCAAGTAACAGTTGGCTTGCATCAAGGGGTCAGCATTAAGCCCGTTTCTGTTTAATATTGTGATGGAGGTGGTGACGGAGAAGGTGAGAGAAGATGCTCCTTGGACAACGTTGTATGCAGATGACACCTTGCTGTGTGCAGATTCAAGAGAAGAAGTGGGAACTAAACTGGAAAGATGGAGAAAAGTACTGGAAGAGAGAGGTATGAGACTGAGCAGATGGAAGACAGAGTATATGTGTTGCACAGTGGGCAGTGGCCAGGAGACAGATCTGGAGCTGGAAGGAAATATCATCAGGAAGGTGAGGGACTTTAGATACTTAGGTTCAACAGTGGAAGAAGATGGAGGGGCTGAGAAGGGAGTGGGATGCAGGATACAAGCGGGTTGGAGGAACTGGAGGGAGATGGCTGGAGTGTTATGCGATAAGAGGGTGCCGATCAATCTGAAAGGCAAAATCTATAGGACAGTAATGAGGCCAGCTATGACGTATGCTATAGAAACTGTGGCCCTGAGGAAAAATAACATCAACAGGATGGAAGTAGCAGGAAGGGAACAGTGAAAGTTACGAACTTAGGAGCGAAGATACAGGAGGCAAGGTCGAGATGGTTTGGTCATGTGATGAGGAGGGAGGATGAATATGTGGGAAGAAGGGTCATGCAGATGGATGTGCAAGGGAGGAGGACGCGTGGGCGGTCAAAGAAGAGATGGAGGGAGCTGGTAGAAGAGGACTTGAGGATGAAGAACTTGGATGTGGTGACAGCCCAAGACAGGAGGATGTGGAGGAGACTCATCATCAACAGTGACCCTACTTAAGTGGGAGAAGCTGCAGAAGAAGAAGAAGAAACGAAAAATTTTACACCAGGTTTTTTGAAATAATTCCCCCACTTCCCCATATAAACTCCCCTTCCTTTAACAGCATATGAAGGCACATCGCTGGAATAAGGAGACAGAAAACAACCTCCAAAAAGGTATGTCCAAAATTTCTCCTGTTTTTATTCTTCATATATTAGTTTTATAACACTTCAGTAACACTTTATCCTAGAATTTTGGGTAAAGAGAAAATGATGTAAAAAAGGCTATATTAGCCATTAAAATAATAGTTTATTTTTAGAAGAGTAACATGGGGATTTTCCCAGAAATAATACCTATAAAACTTTCACATTTGCAAATAGATCATTAAGAGAATTTGGATGACGAGGTGGTTATCTAAAAGCAAAAGAGCATTGAAAGCTAAGTTATTTCTCGTGGGAGGAATGACGTTATCATGCTCAGGACTTTCTCTCGGCCAGGAAACACTCCTTGAGGCTTGCAAGTATTTGCGTGGTAAATTGAATGGTGCGTTAATTAAAACTCATGCCTCATATAAGGGATTGTCGCAATTAATTTTGCTGCGTTAATCAAATCCTGCGTTAAGCAAGGGATACTTGTACTGTGCTTCATCACACCATATACAAATTTGAAAGCCTTTTTCGAATTCGCATCAGATTTCAAAAGCCAACTAAGTCCCAAACGTGGTTACATTAAACTTGTCAAGATTTGGAAGACATTAATTCTTAAATCTCCTGCCCAACAGCCAAAACTCTCTTCCATAGAGGGCATCCCTTCTTACGATTTGAAGCATTTAGCCTAACATTTTTCACCTAGTGTTGTTATCATTTTTATTTTGTATCCCAGAAGATGTCTCTTTGACATACAAAATATTAGAACTGTTAAACCACTGTTTTATTTGTGCTGTTTTCATTCCATTAAACCTTTATAAACTATAGTTATGATTGATGCAGTGTTTAATGATATAATATTTCTTTTATAGTGGAAAACCACAGTCTGTTAGCGTTCAACTGTTTCCAGCCACAGCAGATAATTTGCAAAAACAGTATGTGAGGTTGTTGTTGATTTTAAAACTACCATCTGACGTAAGTTGCAAAATTTCCTAAACTAATCTTTAAAGGTGCCTTTGGCATTGACTATAAACAATAAAATTACACGATAACTACAGTAATTAACTTTAATGAAATGAAAGTACAGATATTTTGTACTGAAAATAACAGTATATCCTCAGTGCGTAGAAACAAGCAAATCAAAGAAACGAGAATACAAGGTACATACAGCACTTGGTGGTTTACCAATTAAAAACTGTTGCTGCATGCTAGAAATTAATATTAATAAATAACATTATTAAAAACTATTTTTGATGGTTACATAAAATAAGAATCTCGCAAACCTTGTGCAGAGAGAGACGGTTGTTATGATTCAGATTTAGCTGATGTAAAAGGGCTTCGTAACTTTCTTTGAAAAGGCATTCATATTTAAGCCTGCTTCTATGGAGAAGATGAGCTTCATTCCACTGGATACTGTGTTTAGTGTGAATACTATGTTGTGCCAGACCAGACTTTGGAGGTTTCATGTATTTGATATAATATTGATGTTCATTAATTCTTTTTTCCACAGAACGGCCTGTCTGCCCAAAGTATGTTAGATTGCATTCACAAGGTATCTGTTAAACACCAGCTAATGATAGAGATGACAGTTTGTCTTTTGTTGATGGCAACAAATGAGAAATTTTGTTGATAGGAAAATGTGGGAATGAGATGATACTTCAAAATTCTACCAATGGATTCAGAGATGCAATAAATATAAGGGATCGGAACCATGCGGTCTGTTGAAGAATCCTGAGGTGTTGGAACATAGGAGTCAATTATCTGCTGGATTTGATTAGGGCTGTAACCATTAAATTCCATTAACGTTTTGATAGTGAGAAGTTCTTCCCATAAGCTCGAGGGAGAGGAGAACAAATTATGTGCTCTATTAATTGAAGACTTGATAACATCAGTTTTTTGAGAGGTGCGATGAGCAGAATTTTGATGAAAGTATCTGCCAGTAAAGTAGGTTTTCGATAAACACTGGTTGATAAATTACCAGAAGCTGTGCACATAAGAAGAATGTCCAAGAATGGTAAACTACCAGCCTTTTCTTTTTCAATGGTGAATTGAATGTGTGGGTGAAGGCCATTGATCTGTTGTAGGAAAGTGGTAAGTTCATTTTCAGAATGAGGCAAAATAGCAAAGACATCATCAACATAATGAAACCAACGAGAGGGTTGGGGATGAAAGAATGAGAACAAGGTATCTTCCAGATGGTTCAAGATGGTTTGCCAAGAGGGCTAACAGAGGAGACAGAGGGCTATGGCAGTGTCTTCAACTTGTCTATAGATCTTCTTTTTCCAACTGAAATATCCTGATTGTATAACAAATTCAAAACTCTTTGCAGTATCAGGAGGATAATATTTTTAATTGCTACACCACTGACTGCTGTATGTACCTTGTATTCCCATTTCTTTGATTTGCTCATTTCTACGCACTGATGTATTATTATATTGTTATTTTTATGAAATATCTGGAGAATCATGGAATAAATTTGTTTCTAATTTAGAACATAATTTATATAAAATAAGACCCAATGTATGTAAGATTTTGAAACACTTAAATGTAGATACCAAAGAAAACATAAAATTAAACACTGAATTAAAATTAGAAGAATTTCTAAATTACTACACAGAACTGTGGACAGACAAATATTTTAAAAAAGACAACTGGCAAACAATTAACGAAAATGAAAAGGAAATAACTGAAGAAGAATTAGAAATTAGCCTGAAAGAAACAAGAAACGGGAAATCACCTGGAGAAGATAAGCTAGGTTCAGAACTATATAAATATGCAGGAACAAGATTCAAAGAAAGACTATTATCATTTTTAAATAAAATTTACTCAACTGGTATCTCCCCAATAGAATGGAAAAAAGCAATTGTGATTCCTATCTTTAAGAAAGGTAATAGAGATGACCCTAAAAACTATAGAGGTATCAGTATACTAAATTCCTGTTACAAAATATATAGCAGAATCTTAAATAACAAACTAATGAAATATTCCGAAAACTTTATTCTAGAAGTACAGAATGAATTTAGAAAAGGACGATCATGTATAGATCCGGCCTTTTGCCTAAAATTAATAATAGAGAAAAGAAGAGAATATAATTTAGAAACACATATTGCATTTATTGACTTGGAAAAGCATTTGACAAAGTTAAAAGAATCATATTATTTAACATATTAAAAGAAAGACAAATGCCAAATAATATCCTAAAAGCTATCACAAGTATATATGAAAATAATAGAATACAAATAAGATTAAATCACGAGCTATCATATACGAGAGAGAGAAACCAAGGGGTCCGACAGGGATGTCCCCTCTCAGCAACTCTTGTTAATATCTACTTAAATGAAATAATAAAAAATGGAATAAAAATTTACATCAAGGAATTAAACTTTCTCCTAAAGTTAACTTAAACACTCTCCTCTTTGCCGACAACCAAATATTAATTACAAATTCTGAAGATAACTTACAGAAAGCTATTTTAGATCTAAATGAGATATCCAAAGATTATGGTATGATAATATCAATGGAAAAATTGAAGAAGCTCAGAAATGGAAGAAAGAGTGCTGTAAAAGGAATTAGAGATGATAAAGGTGACATGAAAACTGGAGAAAAAGATATCCTTGAAGTATGGAGTAATTATTTCGAAAAATTGCTAAACGAAACAAGCAGTGATAGCACAGTGGTAAAAAACTCAACAGGCATACAGTCAGGAATACATATCCATACTTGAAGTAGAAAAAGCCATCAAAGGCTTGAAATGTGGAAAGGCAGTTGGAGTAGATGATATTCAACCAGAAATGCTGAAGTATGGTGGCATAAAAGTCTTACAGTGGCTGCACTGCATAGTTCAAACGGCAAAAACTATGGCCTTTAAAGGACAAGATTCAGCAAGAACTAAATAGTAATAGATAACAAGATCTTAGAACAGGTGAATTCATTTAACTACCTAGGATGTACGATCACATATGAAAAAGATATAAACGTAAAAATTGCAAAATATTTAAAAATAACAGGTGTAATTAGCTCTATATTTAAACCAAACCTAGTTCAAAAACAAACCAGGCTAAAAGTATACAATACATTAGCCTTACCGGTCTTAAAATATGGAAGCGAAATCTGGACAATAAAACAAAAAGACAAACAAAGATTAACAATAGCAGAAATGAAGTTTATGAGAAAAACTGCAAAGTATACCCTATTTGATCACAAAAGATACGAAGATATTATGAAAGAATTAAACCAAGAACTAGTAATAGAAAAAATAAAAAAATATAAACATAAATGGATGGAACACGTTCAAAGAATGAAAACAGAAAGATTACCAAAACAAGCCTTAAAGTACAAGCCATTAGGAAAAAGAAAACTAGGACGTCCTCTTAAACGATTCAACGATGACTTCTAAGGCAGGAACAGGCCATGCTAGGCCTAAATCCTTGATACGCATGATGATGATGAATATCTTGTTTCATTTCATTCAAGTTAATTACTGTAATTATTGTGTAATTTATTGTTTAAGGTAATAATATTGCATTTTAATAATTCTAATAATTCTAGCAGTCAGTTCATTGATATTATTTATTTTCACTATTATCATACAGATCCCCCCCCCCCCGTTAATTGGAATACTGCAAGAACTTACTGAAATTTTAGTTATGCTGAAACACTTAAGTGTCGGCTGTTATTCATGTTATGTTCTGATGGTATTAGCTCACAACACCATGAAGGTGTTGTAAGTTAAAATCATGTAGAAAGATGGAAGCATGGGAGGACAGAAGTTGTTCCCAATAATCTTAACATAGAGCAGATGTCTAAAGCTAATAATTAACTAATTTTTATTTAGCTGATTAGATTAATAAGCCAGTCTTTTGCCTTAGTCACAAAGACATCTTTCATGGGCACAAAGATATATATATATATTGAGCACATGCATACAGACACACTATTTTGTAATCTTTACAGTCAGTCTGTATTTGCCTCTCTACTAATGTGTCTGTATGCATGTGCTCTATATATATCTTTTTGCTTGTGAAAAATGCCTTGGTGACTAAGACAAAACATTAGCATATTAATCTAATTGGTCTAACAAATATCTAACAATTAATCTAAAATCAATTAAAAAATTAATCTAACAAATATCGAATGATAATTAACTAAAATTAGTTAATTATTAGCATTGGATATTTGTTTTTCCATTAAACAACAGGAGTGATAAAGACTACTTTCATTTGGTGAATTTTTTTACAGATGTTATAAGCTGTTGTGGCTGAGTGCCATAATTATGGTTTTTGACTTGAATCATTAACGATATTGTCAAACTTTTTATCTCAGCATGCTTTGTTACACTTTAATAAATAGGACATGGAAAGTGATGATGGGTATTCTGGGGAAGTGGGGGATGAAGGGTCTTATTTCAAGAATTGAGTCTAAGCAGGTGGTTGGATTGTGGAAGTAGACCATTATAGAACTATAAGTAAAGCAATTCACAATGTAGCAAAAAACACAACATATAATCTTTACACTGTTTTTATAAAATACTTCACACTACTGCATAAATATAATATTCACAGCACTTCATTTATGTAATCTTCCTATTATTATTAAACCACACATCAAAATAGCCATTCACGTTATCCATCTATTATCCATTTGCCAAACGACAAATCTTCATCCTTTGACACATTTGGGTGTATATAAAATGGCATGTACCTGCCACTTATAGGAAGAACTGTTGACTCAAAACTGAATTAACTGTTCTTCCTGTATATTGAAGGTTGGTAGACCATAATTCAATAAACCACTTTCAGACTGACAGCAAAAAAACACTACTACCTCTGTCATTTATGATGAAAGACATTTCTCAAGGATTAGGTCTTTCCCTTCTGTTATAATTTGAATTGATATGTACTCCTACTGGATATATATGATACTATGACAGTACTTCATAATTTACATTCTTACTAATCTTTCATCAACAATTTTCTTCCAAATCAGTATTGCTTGTCAGCACTCTAATATTGTCAGATCTGATATTTCTGTCTTTTAGAGCAGGGTTTCCAAAACCCTGCTCTAAAAGACAGTGGAACACGAATGTTCTGCAGAAGGTGAATAAGTGTTCCGTGCGAAGTTCTCCTGGAATTTGTCATTTAAGTTTTCTAAGCATTTTCCATTAATAAATATTTTATAGTGGAAATATTCTGAGGAGAATAATATTCATGAATATGTTGAAAAGCTTAGACCCAGAATGCCTAATAACATCTGTGTAGCAAACGTTAGTGACCAAGCAGTGTATTTTTAAACGTGGAAGTATTCATGAATTATCGTTAATTTTCACACATCGAAACCTTTCAACATTTGGGAAAGGGAATACCGCTGTTTATGACGAGTCATAAAAATTGCCTGCAACTGGATTATAACAATGGGTGGCATATCCTCTGTTCTCAAAACTGAAGGAAATGACATCTGTGTAGCAAATGTCAGTGACCAAGCGGCATATTTTTAAACATGGAAATATTCATGAATTATCGTTAATTTTCACACATCGAAATCTTTCAACAATCAAGAAAGAGAATACCGCTGTTTATGACCAATCATAAAAATTGCCTGCAAGCCGATTACAACAGGTGGTATATCCTCTGTTCTCAAAACTGAAAGAAATAACATCTGTGTTGCAAATGTTAGTGACCATCAGCAAGGAAGTATAAAGAAAATTTTTCCACTAAAATTGAAGATCAAGGTAGTCTGTATCCGGTTCTCAAATCTAGTAATACTGAATACTTTCTTCGCAAGTTCGTATTGTAGGGTGAAAGTTTTGAAACCGTAGTGCCATGATTTTTTAAAAGTAATAGGCCTGCAGATTTAAACTTTAATATGAATAAGAGACAGGGGACTTTGTTTAATTTTGGTATTAAGAAATCTCTTATTGAAGGTGTTTGTGATGCAACAGATAATGAGTCATCCACCACCAGCCTACAAAGCGATCTCCAGGATGTACAAGAGGAGGAGAAAACTACCAGCACACAGGAGAAAAAGCCTGCATTCACTCGTAAGTACTTATTATAATATAAATTTTTGGTGATCAGAATGGGATATGTCAATGAAAATTAGTACAAATTAATTTAATGATGTTTATGTTTAATTGATGTTTAAGTAATCATTAATTAATAATTAATGATCAATTATTAATTAATAATAAAAAATCAGCTAAATTAACAATTATTTATTAATTAATACATTACAAAATAACTAAGGTGTTCCGTGAAAATTTCAGGATTTGAGAAGTGTTTCGTCGTAGGAAAAGTTTGGGAAATGCTGTTTTAGAGCACTTTTGATTGTGTCAATTCATCACGATCTTAAACTTCTTCTGGAGTCCTTTCCTGCCATCTTGCATGAAACACTTGTTTTGCTAATTTCTCCTCTTGCACTCTGTTTAAGTAACCATACAATCTTAGTAACTCTGTTCATGCACTTTTAAATTTTATTTTTTTATTTTTTATTTTTAAATCATGCCTACATACAAGAAGCCATAATACCTATAGCAAATTAATGTTTCTTGTAAACTGTGGGCCTGCAAAGTAAAGTAATCTAATGATATTCCTTTTGAAGGGCTGGAGGTGTAGTCCTTGTGGAAGAGCAATCAGGTCTTGACTGTTAAGGTTGGGCATCAAAAAGGAAATGGAGATGAACTAAGTTTTTTTGGGAAAACAGGCAAAACTGTGTTTTGGAAGCAAGAGCACTGCAAGCTTTATTCTATGAATAGGATGGGAGAGTGCTATTATCAGTAAAACTTTAAAGCAGAGTTTTTATGTGTGCGTGCGTGCACATTAAAGATACCAAGAAATGATATATACTTGGTTTTAATCCTTTCCCAAGGAAGCAAAACAATGTTTTGTGTGTGAAATATATTCATGTCTTGTTAAGAATATATGTTCAACCTATCAAAGGGCTTGCTTGGTGAAATAATAATCCTGAAAAACACTTGCGTTAATAGGAAAATCTGAAGCAAGAAAATTCCACCATTACATGTAGCAAAAGACCAGGAAAAAAAAAGAGAAAAAAACAAACAAAAAAAACTGGCCATTCAATTACAAGAGGAGGAAGGCAGAATATAAAATGGCTATTTGCTTGAAAGGCTTCTGATGCTAGATCCAATTAAATATCATGTGAAATTGTCAAGTTCAGCAGCATAGGTTTTTACAAACTTATTCAGTGCATGTCCAGAAAGATGGGTAATGTAGACCAGGAAATCTTTTGTGAATCTTGATTGCTGAAATTGATATTGTTAGTTGTTGATTAGTTGGCATTTTTTCAGATAGTGAAGAAGTTGACTGTTGATAATCCTTTCCAGTATTTTGAACAACACCGAAGTGAGAATAATAGGTTGATAATTTAATAAAAATAACTAACACTGGGTTTATTGGTCATAAAGACTTGATACTACTAGTTACCTACTAGTTGCACCACGTAAACTAGTGGCTTCATCTGTGTTTGGGTGAACTTACAAATATAAATAAATGACAAGCTTTGATTATGAATTACTACAATACATTACTATACATTACTATATAATTACAATACATCAGTAAAAAAAATACCAAATATGTAGGAACCATTACACAAGTACAATAGAAATACATGGAACGTGGATGCTGGCACATGGTCAGTCAGCAAGAGCACTGCAAGCTTTATTCTATGAATAGGATGGGTGGAGAGTGCTGTTATCAGTAAAACTTTATAGCAGAGTTTTTATGTGTGCGCGCGCACACACACACACACACACACACACACACACACACACACACACACACACACACACACACACACGTGCACGTTAAAGATATCAAGAAATTATATACTTGGTTTTAATCCTTTTCCCAAGGAAAAGGATTAAAACCAAGTTCAGCAGGTGCGTCTGATAGTTAGCAGAGAAATTAAACTCTGAGTTTAGAGATCTGATGAGTGACTTTCAAATGCCACACAGAATCATCCCTTGGTTTCTGTTTAGGGTACCTTGTGAGTGGATTACCACTGTAGCCTCTTTTATGTTGCAGGAGCTGTAGTCTTCTATGTATGGCTTGGAGCTCTTATCCCATTCAGGTTGATAATTTGTTGATAGAAACATAATCTTTTTTGGAATTGGCTATATGTGTGTTTGCTACCATGCTGTAGGATGGATGTTAGCTGAGTGTAAAGATGACACAAAAAAAAAAGTTGAAACTTAGATGAGATTGTGGTCTGAATTATCTAGAGGTGCAGTCACCCCAACAGTGTACCTGGAGGGAGACCTGATTAAGAAAAGATCCAGAGTTTTGGATATGTGGAGAGGATTGTCAGCAATCTTAGTTGGGAGGTGATTTGTTTTGAATCGTTACTTATGTTAAGATCTGCAAATTCCCCCTCTACAGCTGCAATCACCTCTTGATTCGAAGAAAAAGCTGACCAGTGAGGAAGAGATCGAAGTCAGAGGGAGCCAAATTTTGGGAAGGGTGGATGTTCCAACAATTCACAGTGCAGATCCCTTAATTTTCCCATTGCCAAAACACCTTTGTGGGCAGGTGCACTGTCCTGATGAAAGATGATTTTTTCCTTCTGCAAACCGGTTTTTTCTCAAGAATTTTTTGCCTAGTCTGGTTAAAAGATCGGAATAATATTCCCCTGTTATTGTTTTACCCTTTTCAAGATAATTAATAAACAAAATGCCTTTAGCATCCCAAGACACTGATGCCATGACCTTTCCTGCTGATGGAACCGACTTTGTCTTCTTTGCTGTTGAACAACTGACTTCTGTCCACTGTTTTGACTGCTGTTTGGATTCTGATGTGTAATGGTGAATCCAAGTCTCATCCATAGTAATAAATCTATGCACAAAATCAGTTTTATTCTTGTTAAAATGTTCCAAGCACTGTTCAGAGATTTTCATGCGAGTGCATTTTGATCTTCTGTGAGCAAGCTCAGCACCCATCTTGTGCAAAGCTTTTTCATTTGCAATTCTTCATGCAAAATATATCCTACATATTCTTTTGAAGTGCCTATAGTCTCAGCAATTTCACGCACTTTGACTCGCATGTCATCCAATACTATATCGTGCACGATAAAAATCAAAAATTGAATGATTTCTGGTTTTGTTACCCTTTTTGGATATCTTTCTCATGGATCATCTTCAAGACTGGTACAGCCATGTTTAAACTCAGCAGCCCATTTCTTAATTGTCGAAAACGAAGGAGAAGAGTGCCCACGAACTTTTATGAACTTCGAATGAATTTCTTTCATCATTAAACCTTCTTTTACAATGAATTTTATAACCGCACGATACTGAATTTTATCCATTTCAAGGGATACAAACAATACTTTTGCTTCAAACAGCTGTATAAAACAAACTACTTGATAGAATGACTTATAATTTCACATGGATGCTTATGACAGATGTATGAACTTAGAAAAAAGGATCGTGCCGATAGTGTTGTCATTGTCTCGGAACAACAACAACAACAATAATAATAATAATAATCTATGGTTGAGGCCAAGAGCATTTCAGATCACCCTCGTATTTTTGGACTTTAAGAGTCACCAAAGATGATGACTTTGCTATAATGGAATTTTGATTGAATGAAATCAAGCTTTGTGAAGAAATTAGAGAAGACTGAATGATTTTCCGAATTAGGGAACAGTGGAGACAGCAGATGAGTGAGACTGCTGTCTCGTTCGCCTGCTAATGAGGCAGGGAAATCTTATCCCACAGGAGGTCAAAAAGAGGAGATGTAAGGTTAGGCATCCTCTGGGAAGGAATGTCAGATCACAAAAAAGCACAAGTACCACCCTTGTAGATGGACTCATACAAGGTGTAATTTGGACACTTAACATGGGTTGGTTGTAGCAAGGGATTTGAGGGTCATTCAAAAAATAATAGATTAGGTTTGGATGTCTGCTGATGGTGATGCACATCATTTAGATGGGTATTGATACCTCAAATAATGAAGTGAATGTGGAAGAAATTTTTGTGGGGAGGTTTTTGTTTATTTTACCTGCAGTAATGTTACAATTATTGCACACCATTACACAGCCTCCATCTGACAGTGAGTTGTCTGCCAGCTGATCTTCAGAATGCATTGTCATCCAGTTCGATTCTGTACATTGTCATGTGACCAGCCTATATAACTGTTTTACTGCTGTATCCTTGAAGATGAGAAAAGGGTGGATCTCTATGTATATCTTTGCCATGCCCTTGAAGGGTATTATCATTCACACTGCGTGTTGTGAAAGACTGGGCTAAGGGTACAGAAATCAAAACTCCTTTTCTGGAACACAGACATAGCAACAGCCACTTCAGGACCTCAATAAATAAGGTAGTGATGTTTCACCAAGTGATGAAAGTCATCTACAAGGTGGGTCTAATTGGCATTTTCTCAAACTGTATAAGGAAGGTATCCTTATACAGCAGGAATACTTACTGATGCCAGAGCACCTTTGCTGGCAAAAGATGACACCCTGAAAATGCAGGGTTGACTTCAGTGGGATTGTACTGACTCTTTTCATTCTTAAGGATGTTGTCGTATTCTTCGCTCTACTTCGCGTGAATCTTTTTTAAAGGTGTTGAATACCAGTGATCTGGTATTCAACACCTTTCTGCTGTACAAATTGTGGTCATCCAGAAAGGGCAATCTGGTAGTTTTGCACTTCTTTGGCCTCTGCAGTCCCAGGTGGGGTGCTTGTCTGAATGGGTCCAGGGTGTTGCAGTAAGTCTACTTCCCCATAGTCCAGAAACAGGACCCATGGTTTGCTCTTCTGCTTGTATTCAGTGGGCATCCACGTGTGGCTTTGTGATGGAAGGGGAGCTCTGGCACCAGACTAAATTCCTCCTGAGAATGAACACTTATTCATCCTCTTGTTCATCAGAGGTCCTCAACAATCCCCAGCCAAGTTCAGAAACCATATTATTATGAATAAAAATGCAAAGTAAGAAATGAAAAGCAAATGCTGCACTGTTTCTAATAATGCACTTAATAGGTGAACATCCAAATGCAAAAATGTCACCTTTCTTCATCCAGAAGGGCTTTGAAGGGCTGGCAGGATCTCAAAATCTCTAAAGAAACTGCATTCAGGAGATATCCTTATTGAAGCAACTACAGTAGCACAATCAGAAAAATGGCTCTTTTCATCTATTGGTGGAATACTGATTACAGAACCCCCAATTTCCCATAAGACCTTAAACTTTTCAAGAGGTGTGATATCACAGTTCTACCTTGATGTTCCTGATGAAGAGATTTGCTCCAAACTCAAGGATCAAGGAGTGATAGCCATAAGAAGAATCCTGATATATAGGGATAGGCACCTAGTTCTTACCTGAAACATCATCCTTGCTTCTCTCAAAGCAGGATATCCCAACAGTCCAGTAAAGCTCTATATCGCAAATCCCTTAAGGTGCTTTAAATGTCAGAAATATGGTCATTCTCTAAATGCCTGTCATGGCTCTGCTCTCAGCATGCCCAATTTATTATTATTATTTAGACCTCCAAGGAGTCAAAAGACTCATTGCAGGAGGTCCTTTCTAGGAAACAAGTCTATCAAGACTCATTGTGGGAGGTCCCTCCTAGGAAACACAAAGTCTATCATATCACTTTTTAAACTCTCCGTTCTTGCTCTCACCACACTATCAGGCAGTGCATTCCACGGTTCAACCACCCCCCATGCAAAGAAACCACTCCTCACCCTCTCTCACAGTTTCCTTTCGTAACTTCTAGGGATGGCCCCTTGTCATCCTCCTTCGTGTTGTTCAACCAAGCGAAAGAACTCGCCAGTGTCAATCCTGTAACCACCTCTCAACAGTTTAAAAATCTCAATCATATCACTTCTCCTTCTATCCACCAAACTCTGCAGTCCACATTCCTCAGCCGATCCACATAACTGACATTGTACAGTCCTGAAACTGTCTTTGTTATCCCCTCTGTACCCTTTCCACAGTTAATTTATCCCCTTCAAATCCTAGGGACCAAATCCGAGAACAATAGTCTAAGTGTATCTGATCGGGATCTTATACAACGGAACGATAACTCTTTTTTCTCTGCAGGTCAGTGTCCTTCATTATTGCAGAAATCCTCTGTGTTACCTTCACCACCTTTGCAATATGTCCCTTGAATTTCAGGTTTCTATCAATCATCAACCCCAGATCTCTTGTCTCCCCTACTTCCTTCAGTATATCTCCTCCATTAGAGTATGCTGCTTCCCATCGATGTGTCCCAAACCTCAAGACCTTACATTTTGCTGCATTAAACCGACACCCCCATTCTTTGCCCATCTGTCTATCTTATTTAAATCCTGTTGCATGACTACCACATCTGCACTATTACTAATAACCCTTCCCAGCTTCGCATCATCTGCAAACAACTGAATATCCCCCTACAATCCACTGACAATGTCAAAGGTTAGACAATATAGGTCCCAGTACTGAGCCCTGTGGGATCCCATTTGTAATTCTCTGCTTCCTTGAAACTGCCCCACCATACACAACTCTCTGATACCTATTGGACAGCCAATCCTGAATCCAGTTGACCAACCTGACATCCAAACCCATGTGCTGCAACTTAAATATCAGCTTATAATGTGGCACCCTGTCAAATACCTTTGCTAAAATCCAAGAAAATGGCAGTATATGCCTTTCCCTCATCTACTGCTCTTGTAACTTTATTATAAAAGGCTAGCATATTACTAAAACAAGAGCGCCCCCTCACAAATCCATGTTGACTCTCACAGGTAACATTACCCTCATCTGCCCAATGTTGTATACGGTCCCTAACTAATTTCTCCAAGATATTAACTACTAATGACACACAAACTGGCCTATAATTAGACACTTCCAGTCTGCTACCGCCCTTATGCAATGGCACTATCTTACCTTCCTTCCATTCCCTGGGCACCTTTCCCGTAGCCAAACTTTCATTGAAAAGCCAGGTCAAAGGAGCTGTCAGTTCCTTAGCACATTCTCTCAAAATTCGTGGTGAAATACCATCCAGTCCCACAGCTTTAACGACATCCAGAGTATGCAGTATTTGGAACACATTCTCCTCCTGCACCTCTAAACCTCGAACCTGCCCTTATCTCTCTAGTATTGCAATTTACTCCTCCAGGATGAAATACACCAATAAAGTGTTCATTGAACAATTCCACTATGTCCTGTGCATCAGTCACTCTATTCCCATTTTTATCCCACAATGTCATTCTTCCACAATCATTTCTTCTCCTACTGGCCACATAGCTAAAAAAATTCCCTAGGATTTTCTTTGGATCTTAGGGCCAATCTCTTCTCATATTCCAGTTTTGCCTTTCTTACCATACTAGTCACTCTCCTGGCCTGTGTCTTATATTCTTCATGCATCTGCTCTTCACCTTTCTCCTTATATCTCTTCCATAGCCTCTTTTTCACATGCAGCTCCTGTTTAATATAGTTTGTCATCCACTTTACACCAAATTGTGTCCTCTTCTTCACTTGTGGAATACAGCTTACCATTGCTGCTAACAAATATTCCTACACAATTTCCCAAGCACTAATGATATCCTGGCCTTCCAATTCCTCCTGCCATGAAACTTCCCCAAGTTGATGTCCAAGACTATTATAATCTCCTCTCTCCAACTGGTGGGAGAGATGTCATCTCACTTATTATCAACATCTTCTGATACTATGACCAAATCCAAAACCCTTGAACCTTTTGTTCCCTCTATTACATATTGCCTTAGATATTTGTCCCTCAAGAATTCTTGAAATTCCATTCCCTTATTGATAGATGCATCTTCCTCTCCCCAATTTATACTGCTGTAGTTAGAATCTCCCATAACAATGTGGCAGTAAATGTCATGAGAATTGACTATAAGAGCAAAACACCAAATGGCTCTGTGAGGGAGGAGATCCAAAAAATAAAAACAGAAGAATGCATGACTTATCAGCAGACAAAAAGCAGTATACCACAATAGTAGCAATACCTGTTAGTTTAGTTTATTTTAACAGTATTGATTACAACACAAGGAGAAAATAATTAATATTTCTTAACTTATTAGTGATATATTGCTGGTATTATATCCAACATCTTCACAGCACAAGAACAGTTTGTCACAGTACATGAAACACTAATTTAATAAAATTGTAACTGACAACACAAGGAACTAAAGTCCAAATTATATGTTAGGAAAAGAAAGAAAACAAGTATTAATTGGATCTTAAAATGACTATCTCAAAGATTTTTAGTAAATTTATACAGCTACACTTGTTGATGATTAGAGTATGTTTTAAAGTTGCTATTGATTCCAAAAACAATCTCTCTGACTTATGACTTCTGTGTAGCACTTTTGTTTTTTTTCCATTTGATCCTGAGTGAAAGGATATTCAAAGATATTGTCAGATGCATTTTTTATGTTCACCAAGTGGATGAACCACCTTGGTGGATGTCAATAGACAGTTCTTTCTGTCTGTCCATAGTATGCCAGGTCACAAGAACAGGGCACTTCATAAAACTCCTGGATGTGATAAAGAAGAGAACGTGTCCTTAGGTGAATGGATGCAAGTTGCCAATTTAACACATGATTTAAATATGCCCAGCTGATATTTATTAAGCACTCTAGATATCTTTTCAGATGTGCTCTGAATGTATGGGATGGTAACAGTTTTGCTCTAGTCTTGTGTGGTAGGCAATGTAGGGGATTTCTTGGGAACATTTAATATATTTTCTATCCTATGGGAATTATAGCCACTGGCTAAGAAAGTGTTATATTGTTATAACTAAAGCAGATAAAGGTAACACTTGAAAAATCTAGCGATGAATACAGCCACTCTCTCAGACAGTGGTTGGGCTATGTTATTTTGATTTGTTTGCTATTTGGTCATATGGTCTAGACACATTGGATACATTTTTAGTGCATTTAAATAGCCAGCATCCTAAAATCTGCTTCACAATGGAACATTAAGCTAATGACTGCCCTTCCTAGATACACTAATCACATAGCTTCCTGATGGTTCATTATCTTCTTTACACAAACATTCACACCATCCAGTTCAACAGTATGGTATTATCCTAAAAACACTAATTCACAGAACTAGAGCTATCTATTCTAATGACAATGCTGTTACCACTGAACTCGAGTATTTGTTTCATGCTTTCTTAGCCAATGGCTGCAATCCCCCATAGGGTAAAAAAAAATACTAAATACTCCTCAGAAATCCCCTTCATTACTTATCATACAAGACTACAGCAAAACTGTAGTCAAGGCTCATATGAAAAGATATCTAGAGTGCTTAATAAATATCAGCTATGCACCATATTTAAACCATATGCCAAATTGGCAACACTCATCCATTCACCCAAGGACAGACTCTTTTTTATCACATCCAGGAGTTTATGAAGTGCTCAGTTCTTTTGAACTGGCTTACTATGGAAAGACAGGAAGAACAGTTGACATCTGCCGTAATTTACCAAAAATCTGGGAGACAGATTTTTGATAAATTTTATACAACCAACAACTGGAAAATGAGACTTATATGTGCCTATGCTCCCACAGATGGTTCTACTAAGGGAGTAGAACGTTCTATGAGACATGATGAAAAACATGCGATGCTCCACACTGGGCATAGTCTACTCGGCAGCAGAATATTTCATCTTTCGTAAGTTTGTTCAAGGGGACATATGATAGGCATTTAAGTACAGACAACTAAAATGGGTCCTTGCACTCCCTCACAGAACACATACATAGCCATAATAAAGCTACCAGACGTAGTTAGCAAAACTCATCAGGATTCTAGTGAGTATTAAATTTGTATTGAATTCAGTCCCATATTTCACCTATGCATACTTTTTTTTTGTCAGCCACTTGAATTTCATACTAATTGTACTTGCTATTTAATTCTTATGTAGTTATGTCTTGAAACTGGTTTCAGAATACTGGACTATACTGATTGGTATTAATACAGTTCTGTTTTTGTCAGTTTATCTCTTTATGAATCCCGAATTCTTCTTCTGGATTCACAATGCTTGCATCATCATCATCAAATTCCTGCCATGTACCCTCAAGGGGTGTACAGGATATGATAGTACTACATGAAAAAAATTACATCATTACTAACTTCCTATCTACAATTTTCCTCCAAATCAGTCTGTTACTTGTCAAGACTCCAACATTATCAGATTTTATATTTCTATCATCTAAGGCACTTTGAACCGTATCAATCCACCTATGTCTTCCTCTAGGTCGCTTTGCTGCCAACCTGGCAGAGAACACTTGTTTTGCTAATCTTTCTTCGCCCATTCTGTTTAAGTGACCATACCACCTGAGATTAGCTCTGCTAATGCATTCCTGGATGCTGACATTGTCAAGTTCTTTCCTAATATCCTCGTTTTTAATATGATATTGCCATTGATGCCATCTGATCATGCCTATAATCTTTCTCAGGACTCTCATATCTGTGGTCTCTAGTCTTTGGTCAAGTGTTTTACTTCTGACCCAGCTCTCAGATCCATAAGTTAAAACTGGTTTGAACACTGTCTTGTATACAGCTAATTTAGTGTTCCGACTAATTTCTCTCTTATTCCATATGAATTTATTCAGTTGACTTCCCACCATACCAGCTTTGCTGATTCTGTTGTCTATTTCTATATTTAATTTACCTTCTTCACTAAAAATCATGCCTAAATAGCTGAAATGTTTTACTAGTTCCACATGTTCTCCATTCACAACACAGTTGACATTTTCAATGATTCTGCCTATTTTCATTGTCTTTGTCTTTTTATTGCTGACCTTCATACTATATCTATTACAACAGTTATTCAATTTAGTCAGAGAATCTTGCAGACTTGTAGCGGATTTATTTAGAACTATAACATCATCCGCATAAAGCAAAGAGCTGACATTAACGTCTCCAATTTTGATATCATGTTTAATACCACTTTCCTTCATAATGTGATCCATATAGATAATGAATAACAGAGGGGATAATGTACATCCTTGTCTCACACCAGATTTAACATTAAACCATCTTCCTGTACTTCCTTCAATTCTAACTGTTGACTTACAACTGAAATAAAGAGACTAAGTATTGCTTGATATAATGCCCCATTGACACCATATAACTGTAGCGTATTGAATAACTTCTCTCTTGGCACCTTGTCATATGCCTTTTCCAAATCGACAAAACTTAAATACAGATCTTTTTTATATTCCCATGCTTTCTCGACTATTTGTTGTAAAGTGAAGATCTGATCCTGACAGCCTCTATTTAGCCTGAATCTAGCTTGTTCTTTACCAAGCTTTTCTTCCACAATTCTTCTCAACCGTTCTCAAGTACACTTGCTCAGATTTTGCCAGGAACACTCAGTAGGGAAATACCTCTGTAATTCTCACATTCAGTTTTATTTCCCTTTTTATATATGGGTACTATGAGAGCTCTACTCCAATCATCGGGAATTCGTCCCTCTGTCCAGGCTTTCTGAACTATGCAGTGCAGCCACTGTAAGACTCTTATATCACCATACTTCAGCATTTATGGTCGAATATCATCTACTCCTGCTGCCTTTCCATATTTCAAGCCTTTGATGGCTTTTTCTACTTCAAGTATGGATATGTATTCCTGACTACATGGCTACATATGTATTCCTAGAATGCCTGGCACAGTGTATTCTACCACTGTGCTGTCATCACTGCTTGTTTCATTTAACAGCCTTTCAAAGTAATTACTCCATACTTCAAGGATATCTTTTTCTCCCGTTTTCATTTCACCTTTATCATCTCTAACTTCTTTTACAGCACTCTTTCTTCCATTCCTAAGCTTCTTCAACAACCTCCAGAATATCTTGCCACCTTCTTGATATTTATTTTCTATGCTCTTGCCAAAGTCCTCTCATGACTTTTGTTTAGCTAGTTTTACACAGTGTTTAGTATTCTTGCATTTGTCTCTGTATTCTCTAAGAGCACAAGCTGACTTATTTGCCAGGAACTTTTGATATGCTTTCTTCTTTTCCTTCACTGCCTCTTTAACTTCCTGTGTCCACCAGGGAGTTCTGATTTTTTTTATCCTTGCAGACAACCTCACCACATGCATCTCTGGCAGAATCAATCGATGTTTTCTTTAGAGTTTGCCACTGAATCTGCAAGGTTTGATTCCTGTTCTCAAACTCTTTCATTTTTTCTTCAAAAATCTTTGTGTATTTTAGTCTATAGTTCACATCTGAGAGCTGCTCAACTTTTATTCGCTTTAAAACTTTCTTACATGTTATTCTTTTCAATATGAAATTCAATTTTATCCTGCTCAAGACTAAATAGTGTTCACTTCCAATTTCAAATCCTCTGTACACTCTGGTGTCCTGCACCAGGGAGAAAACATCACTATCAACAATAACATAGTCAATGAGACTTTTCTTATTCCTTGCCTCTTCTCTCCATGTGAATTTGGCACATTTTTATGTTGGAACATGGTATTAGTAATAACCAGTCCATGTCCTGAACAGAAATCCAACAGACATTTGCCATTATTATTAGCTTTGCTCTTTTCTCCAAATTTTCCCAAAATATTTTTGTATGTCTCACAACCATTTCTTACTCTGCTATTTAGATCCCCAACAAGGACCAACTTTTCCTTTTTCATTGTGTCAGTTGCTTTTTCTAAAGCCTCAAAAAAATTCCTCCACTTCTACCCTTGGTAGAACCTTCTGTGGCACCATAGGCACAAATAAGTCTCATTGTCCAGTTCCCTATTCTCATATTTGCCCACATTACTCTACTTGAGACTGACTGCCATTCAAGAAGATTAGCCTCGTATTTTGTGTTGAATACTATGGCTACTCCTTCTTTTCCTTGATTGTCATTGCCTGAATATAACATTTTGTATTTATTGCTCAGAAAGATCTCACCAGTTTGTCTTATTTGTTTCGGTTACCCCTATTATGTCGATCTGGTACTTATCTAATTCCTCAGCTAGCTCGATTTCTTTGCCATTCAGGCTTCTTATGTTGGTAGTACCGATCTTTAACTCTGGTGATGTTGAGTTGGGATTTGTTTTCAGATTTGTTCCAGTAGCTGACTTTTCTCTGTTCTCCCTGGTTCCCTGGCGAAAACAACGGGGGCCTTGATTAACTGGGCGACGCCCCAGCTGGTATGAAATTTTGTCATGTTGTTCCATCATTTTTTATATTGGTCTGACCAATAAGAATACAATTTGGTCGGCTAAATCCCAAATTGCCAGCCCATCCTCATTTGTTCAGTATTCAAGTAGATACCCAACAGGGTGCACCACGAGAAGGTGAGGATTGGACATTAGGTCAGAAGCCCTGGTCGGTTCTCCGCATTCCTTTAAAGGCTATGTGGAGGTCCCCTCTCAGTTATACAGCTTTGACCCTTAAGCACTCCCTGCTTGCATCCTCTGAAAATAATGGATTCTTTTGAAATGAAATGTTTGACGAAATAAAATCTTTGTTTGTGTTGACTCATAGAGAAAGAATTCTGAGAAAAGATATTGATGTTATAAATAATTGAAATAGCTTTTTAAAAATATATATAAACTTTTAGTGCCAGTTGAAATAGTCTTGAAAGTCTTAAGCTGTAGGTTATTTTCACTGCTTGTATGATTCAATCAGCCTGCAAATATATTTGAATGCCTAAGCAGAAGAAAATTATCAGGTCTTCTCTGGAGCATGGAAAATCTCACCTAAGTGGCTAACTGGAAGTATTAATATCATTAGTAATCATATACTATATATCACTCTACCAGATTTTACAGTTAATCAGATTTAAGATATATATCAGTTTCACTGTATATATAAAACAATGTTTTTTTTTGAAAAAAACTTTTATGTCTATTCCTACTTTAAAAAGATGGTATTCTACGATAAATATGTTTTAGTTTAGATTTAATTTGTAAAGAAATCATAATTGCCAATATATTCAGACACACTGTGATTTCATTTAATAGTGTTAAATGAAATGATCAGAAATTGTATTTGTTAAACTTTATTTTATTTATAAATAAGGAAGAAAAAAGATGTATTCTTTTCTGTTTCTTCTCAAGTCTTTCAAAAATATATGATGTAGTTATGAACTTAGATGCTTCTGGTAACAAGAACTTTTGTACAGAATTTTATGTTTTCTTTTTTATTTCAGTATCCAAGTGTCTTACCTGAAATAATAATTAGAAATCCCAGAGGGCTTTCAGATGATGAACTTGAAAGGTAATTATATGGAACTTGGGTTATTAGTTACAAAGCTTGAATAGCACATAACTACTTGTCCTAAAATAATTATATTTGATAGCTTCTTTGTTCATTAATTTGTGACTTTTACACATTTCATAATTATTCAGTGTATCCAGAGATTGTGTTGTTATGCAACGTGTAGATTCATTTTCTTTCAGATATTTGCTTACTTGGTGCCTGTTTTTTGCAATTTTATACTCAGATTAAACCAGAAATTAGAAATGTAGGGGCATTGTTGAAGTAATACTGTTTCAACAGTGATACTTCATTTTATCAATCAGTACTTATTAGACCTATTTACTTATGTGAGGTGTTACTGTTACTTGCCATTATGGCAGTCTACTTGTCATAATGTAGCATTGACAGTGCCTCCAGCATGCCACTACTTAGAAGAGTATGTGACAGTGGGATTGTTCACAAACTGACTGGGAACCCTCCTGGTTCATTATTGACAGGTTCAGGGATGTAAACTATCTGGGAGCCAGCTGGTCTGCAGTAGCACTATTTTATCTAATGTACTCTTGAAATGAAGAAAGTTCATTTCTTTCCAGGTATTTTTTCCTTATCCATTTTTGCATTAACGTCCCCCAGTATTTTTTTTTTTTTTTTCTATTGGTATTATGAATTTTGTGGATTTGAGATAAATTCCTCATAATCTCATGGATGGTGAATATTACTCCATGAGAGTAATCTAGTGCATAAACCTGTATTATCTTAAATGTTTTTTTAGTGAGATTAATCTTGAAGATACTGGAATAATTTCTGTTATTGAATTGAAATTGATTATCATGACTATTTCTTCTCTGTGTACTCCATCTTTTCTTTAAATATTCTTGCATTTTGGATGTTAACATATTCCTTATCAGTTCAGTGGGGTTGCTGACATACTTACTACACTCAGCTTAGTTTTTTTACTTCTTCTAACAGTTTTCCAGTTTTAAATTATGTTCTGACAATTAGTTGTTGGGTTATTGGTAATGTTCTTTGTTGATTACTTCATATTTCTCATATCTTAAGTGTTCTCTTGGGATATATGTTAGCTGTCCTAAAGCTGCCTTGAACGTATAAGCAAAATACTACAGCTAGCTTGCCACTCTTTCATTGCAGAATCCATTCAGGATAGGGCCAAAACCTTGGGAGAGAAGGAAGGCTCCCACTGCAAATAAAGAATAAAGGAAAGATCATCCCTAGCCATTGAATACTCTAATAGCATTGAGGAGAAGGAGCAAGAGAGAAGAGAAATGAGAATAAAAGAAGGGCATGAACTAGGTCTGCAGGCAGTATATCAGTAATATACTACATGCAGTAAGACCAAGTCCAGCATGGGTATCTTGGGTATTTTACCAAATATTACTATTACTTGCATTTTTTGAAAATAGTCTGGGATTGACAGTTTTTTTGTCATTATTAATTGGAAGCTGCTTAACTTGGAAATTTTGTAGAATTATTTGTTTAGCCACTAATCTATAAATATGAATTTGGGTATATTTGTGGGTCATTTCATCCTATATTGAACTTTGTCTTTTGCTTTTGTTTGTTGTGGATTTACAGCAAAAGCAACTAAGTCTATGAGACCAGTGTATTATGTCTAAAACTGTGTGTTTTTATGGCCAGTTTGCTTGTTTTCATGGGAGGAAAAGCCTTGCCACATCCATATAAGAGACATACTTTTCATTTGAAGGCAATTTAGGCACAGGTCTTTGCAAACCAAATGGTACTTGTGATATACTGAAGTATGGAAGCTCTTTTCTTAAATGGGAGTTTGTTACTTTGTTATCTCCAGTTGGTATCCAATTCTAATCCTTAGTTTTGATTATATACATTTTTGTTTATTATTATCATTCTAATTTAATCATCATCATACTTTCCATGGATTTAGACCTACAATGTTCTGGCCTCAGAAGTCATTGTTGAATCTCTTTAGAGGACATCCTGGTTTTCTTTTTCCTCTTGGTTTGTAATTTAATACTTGTTTTGGTAAGCTTTCTGTTTTCATTCTTTCCACATGTTCCATTCATTTATGTTAATATTTCTATATTTTTTATATTACTGATTCCTGGTTTAGTTTTTTCATACTTTTTTCATTTCTTTTGTGATTGAGTAGAGTATACTTCGTAGGTTTTCTCCTAAACTTCATTTCAGCTGTTAGTAAACTTTGTCTTTTTATTGTCCAGATTTCACTTGCATACAATAGGGCTAATGTGTATTGAACTAGATTAAGTTTAAATACAGAGTTAATTACACCTGCTATTTTTTAAATATTTTGCAATTTTTAGGTTTATATCTTTTTCATTTTCATATGTAATCCATACATCCTAAGTAGTTCATGAATTCACCTGTTCTTAAATCTTATCTATTACTGTTTTAGTTTTATTGGATTTTGTTCTTTAAAGATTATCGTTTTTGATTTTTCTGTTGATGTTATCATTTAAATTTAAAATATCTTTCTGTAAATTATCTTCAGAATTTGCTGATGATCAAATTTATTATTTGAGCATCAGCAAAAAGGAGAGTGTTGACGTTTACAGTAGGAGAAAGTTTAATCCTTTGTTGGGAATTTTTATTCCATTTTATTATTTCATTTAAATAAACTATTATTTTAATGACTAATATAGCCTACTTTCGTTTAGGAGTGCCCCATTTTTTTTTTACAATGTCATTGGCTTTTTACTCAAAACTCTAGGGCAGTGTTTCTCAAACTTGAGATATCTGCGTACCCATTCTTAAATTTTCATTATTACCAAGTACCCCCCTTATCAAATAATAAATAAATAAATAAAGTATATTTCATTGTAAATGTCTATTTTATTTGAATTTATATGTTCATGTAAACAAAAAATATCATTTATTTTTAATAGAAAAAAATTTGGAATAAGTTCCTCTTCATTTCCCATCCATGAAAATCCACATTTCAAGTAATTCATATCATACTTACAAAGATTTTTCATCTTCTTCCTAGTTGGTTCTCTAGAGATATCAGACGACACATCCTCATCAATTTCATTTGATCCAGATGCAATATTAACGGTTTCTTGTTGCTTACAGCTACTTCTATTTGCTATATTGCTCTCTTTTGTGGATTTTATAAATTCAATCTTTAACCAATGATCCATACTTAAGAATTTGAAAGCTAAAAAAATTAGTGTATTTACTCGAATATAACTCTCACTTTTTTCTCAAATTGAAGCTAAAAATTCGTGGTGTGAAATATGTGCAGGGATTTTCGGAAACTAACGTTTTCAGAAAAATAATTGCAAATGGTGTGACTTACCAAGAAGCTCCTACTTGCTATTGCTACTTTAGGCATCGAGAACAGTTTCCTTTTGTGCATCGTTAAAGTCATCTACCCAAATAGCTTCATCTTCTTTCCCATTATTTCAAGCAAAAATTACCAGTAATTTACAAGACTTGAGATACCTAGAGCAGCTATGAAGAAGTGCATATGATTGGTGCAGTATTAACAAAAGATCGCACGAACCAAAGACAAAGGCAAGCCAACAGTTGAAATGCTAATTCTCTTCAACCGAATTCCATAATATCTGAAACACATTCACTATATATTTCTTAGTTTTAATACGCTCACAATGAGGTGGTGTCAAGCAAAACCATATGTTGCACCGGCAACATATGGTTTTGCTTGAGTCTATACAGCAGTTTCTGTTGGAGGGGAGAAGTGATTCATTAGTTAGTGCCTTTTTATCACAGTTATCTCTCATTGCACTATTTGTTGAGAAATATAATGATTCCATGCGTTAATGATGCATAGCCGAAAATTGCCACGTACCCCTGAAGACTTTCAGGTACCCCCGGGGAGTACACGTATCACACTTTAGTTATGCCCTAGATCAGTGCTTCTCAAAGTGTTATAAAACTAATATATGAAGAATAAAAATAGGAGAAATTTTGGACATATCTTTTTAGATGTTGTTTTCTGTCTCCTTATTCCGTGATGTGCCTTCATATGCTGTAAAGCTGTTAAAGGAAGGGTTTTTTTGGTGGGGAAGTGAGGGAATTATTTGATAAAACCTGGGTTTTTTAATGTGTGTATAAATGTTGTTATTATTAAGGTGGGTAGAGAGCATTTTGGGAGGGGGGGTTGAGAGAAGGATCTGAATAGAGGAATTATTTTTTGGGGGAAGAGGAGGGATTTAAGGGAAAAAGTCAGGAGTGGGAGTTATGGGGTGTGAGCCGTTTCGACAACCATCGTCTTCAGGACTCGGAAAAGTGGATGCTATGTCATGTCAGTTAGGCGTTTCTGTCTTTGATGTACTTGTGTTGTCTTCTATTGGTCGGAGTCATGACCTAATTTTTATGTTGTGGAACTTCCAACTCTTGGAGATTATGTGGGGTCGGTGGATGTTTATTGAGTTTTCGTCACGTTTTATGGCTATCGTTTCCGATATTCTAAGCATTGTTTCATTGGTTTATGTGTCTAATATTATGGCCTTGTCGATTTGCAGGGTATGTTTTTGTTCAAGGGCGTGGACTGCTATCTCAGTTTTTCCTGTACTTTGTATCCTGTTTTTCTTTTGGTTGTTGCATTTTTTATTGTTTAAATGTTCTGAAATAGGCATGTTACAGTCACGGAAGCGTTTTTGTAGTTTTTTGTTGCCAATTTTTCAAACCAAACATTGGCAACACTTCTAAAACCTACAAAACCTCACACACACAAAGAAATATTAGAACACCACAACATTGTTTACAAATTTCCCTACCAAAAGGACTGATATCACCTACACAGGTTCTGCCATCAGGTCTTTATGGACAAGACTACAAGAACACTTCTGTGACTGTAACATTCCTATTCCAGAACATTTAAACAATAAAAAATGCAACAACCAAAAGAAAAGCAGGATAGAGGAAAAACTGAGATAGCAGTCCATGTCCTTGAACAAAACCATACTCCACAAATTGACAAGGCCCCATAATATTAGACATACAAGACAACGAAACAATGCTTAGAATATCGGAAACAATAGCCATAAAATTTGACAAAAACTCGATAAGCCTCCACCAACCATACATAATCTTCGAGAATTGGAAGCTCCACAACTTAAAAATTAGGTCACGACTCTGACCAATAGGAGACAACACAAGTACACCAAAGACAGAAATACCTAACCAACATGACACAACATCCACTTCTCCCACGAGTCCCAAAGACTATGGTTGTCAAAATGACCCACCCCTGACTTTTTCCCTTAAATCCCTTCTCTTACTCCCCCCCCCCCAAAAAATCCCTCTCTTCAGATCCTTCTCTCACCCTCCCCCTCCCAAAACACCCTCTACCCACCTTAATAATATTTATATATATATATATATATATATATATATATATATATATTAAAAAAACTGGGTTTTTTCAAATAATTCCCTCACGTTACTTTACTTCCACTTCTCCCCAAAAAACCCCTTCCTTTAACAGCTTTACAGCATATGAAGGCACATCTCTGGAATAAGGAGACAGAAAACAACATCCAAAAAGGTATGTCCAAAATTTCTCCTATGTTTTATTTTTCATATATATTAGTTTTATAAGACTTCAGTAATGGCCTAGATTTTTGGGTAAAGAGCCAATGACATTGTAAAAAAAAAAAAGGAGGGGGCACTCTAAACAGAAGTAGTCTGTCTATATTAGCCATTAAAATAATAGTTTATTTTAGAGGAGTAACATGGGAATTTTCCTAGAAATAATACCTATAATTTAAAAAGAGTTGCTGAAAGGGGACATCATTGTTGGACTCCTTGATTTATCTCTCTCGGATGTGATAGTTTGTATTTGATTATTTTCATATATACTTATGATAGCTTTGGAATATTATTTATTTGTTTTTCTTTTAATATGTTAAATAAAATACTTCTTTTAACTTTATCAAATGTTTTTTCAAAATCAATAAATGTAATATTTGTTTCTAGATTGTATTCACTTCTTTTCTATATTCCTCTTTGTTTTTTCATATTAGGCATGTTGGCCTGTTATGAAGCTCTCCTAAGCCCTTCAAAACAATACCCGTCCCGAGGATAAGGTGGCTTGTCCTATGTCTGTAGATGTGTGTGTTCAGGGGGGGCGGTTGGCCTGTTTGGGGGACGAAAAAATCTCAGTTTCCGGGTGAAAAACCCCCTTAATCTGAATGAGACCGGCTAACTCACCTTTCATTAAGAGACCACATAAAGGTTCCTAGCGTCAGAGACGGGAATCGAAACCATGTCTTTCATTTTTTCTTGAATGATAATTGTGTATTTTAGTCTCCAGTTCACATCTATAGCTGCTCTTGAAATATGGAGTAAATTACTTTTATTCACTCTAAAACTTTCTTACATGTTCTTTTCAATATGAAATTCAATTTTATCCTGCTCAAGACTAAATGGTGATCACTTCTAATTTCAAATCCTCTGTACACTCTGGTGTCCTGCACCAGGGAGAAAACATCACTATCAATAATAACAGTCAATAAGACTTTTTTTTAATAAATTTAATTTTATCCTTTATGCAAGTATAAGCAAACAAAGTTTGTGCCTGAAGTATCTTCAGGACTGAGGAAACTCGTGGTAAAGGTTGACCGAGCTCTCATCACTCCTTGTCTCAGTATCTCCCATAATGCAAAGCACATCCCCTTGCAGACATGTATAATGTTATGCATTAAGGGAAGGGTCACCACCCAGACCAGTTTCGAACTTTTATTGAGGTCTTGTCAGTGGGAGCCAGACCCAGAAGTGGTGATAATAAGGCAGAAACAATGGAGAAGTCTATTTAGCTATACGAGTTGCCAAAATGTATACTACCTTATTATTAAATTACTCTGAATTTAGAGAAAGATGTAGGACCTCTTTCTCTAAATCCAGAGTAATGTAGGACATCTTTCTCTAAATCCAGAGTAATTTAATAATAAGGTGGTACACCTTTTGGCAACTCATATAGGTAAATACGACTTCTCCATTGCTTCTGGTTTAGTATCACCACTTCTGGGTCTGGCTTCCACTGACGAGACCTCAGTAAAGGTCGAAAGTGGTCTGGGTAGTGGCCCTTCCCTTAATGCATAGCATTATACATATCTGCAAGGAGATGTGCTTTGCATTATGGGAGATACTAAGGCAAGTGATGAGAACTTATACCACCTTTACCATGAGTTTCCTCAGTCCTGAAGATACTTCAGGCACAAAATTTGTTTGCTTACACTTGGATAAAGGATTAAGTAAATTTATTATAGTCTAACCAAGTGGGGGGGAAAAACTTCCAACATCTTTATCTAAATCGAGAGACTTTTCTTATTCCTTGCCTTTTCTCTCCATGTGAATTTGTGCACATTTTTATGTCGGAACATGGTGTTAGTAATAACCAGTCCATTTCCTGAGCAGAAATCCAGCAGGTATTTGCCATTATTATTAGCTTCGCTCTTTTCTCCAAATTTTCCCAAAATATATTTGTATGTCTAACAATCATTTCCTACTCTGCTATTTAGATCCCCAACAAGGACCAACTTTTCCATTTTCATTGTGTCAGTTGCTTTCTCTAAAGCCTCAAAAAATTTCTCCACTTCTACCTTAATAGAACCTTCTGTGGGACCATATGCACAAATAAGTACTTGAAATTGCCTGCTATTCAAGAAGATTAGCCTCATATTTAGTGTTGAATACTATGGCTACTCCTTCTTTTCCTTGATTGTCATAGCCTGACCAATATTTGTACAATAAATAATTTTTACTTAAGGGTCAAAGCTGTATAACTGAGAGGAGAGCTCCACATAGCCTTTAAAGGAATGCGGAGAACCGACCAGGGCTTCTGACCTAATGTCCAATCCTCACCTTCTCGTGGTGCACCCTGTTGGGTATCTACTTTGATACTGAACGAACGAGGATGGGCTGGCAATTTTGGATTTAGCCGACCAAATTGTATTCTTATTGGTTAAACCAAAATAAAAAATGATGGTACAACATGACAAAATTTCATGCCAGCTGGGGCGTCGCCCGGTTAAACAAGGCCCCCGTTGTTTTCGGCAGGGAACCAGGGTGAACAGCAAAAAGTCAGCTACTGGAACAAATCTGAAAACAAACCCCAACTCAACATCACCAGAGTTAAAGATCGGTACTATCAACGTAAGAAGCCTGAATGGCAAAGAAATGGAGCTAGCTGAGGAATTAGATAAGTATACCAGATCAACATAATAGGGGTGACTGAAACAAAAAAGACCAAAACTGGTGAGATCTTTCTGAGCAATAAATACAAAATGTTATATTCAGGCAATGACAAGGAAAAGAAGGAGTAGCCATAGTATTCAACACAAAATACGAGGCTAATCTTCTTGAATGGCAGTCAGTCTCAAGTCGAGAAATGTGGGCAAATATGAGAATGGGGAACTGGACAATGAGACTTATTTGTGCCTATGGTCCCACAGAAGGTTCTACTAAGGTAGAAGTGGAGGAATTTTTTGACGCTCTAGAAAAAGCAACTGACACAATGAAAAAGGAAAAGTCCTTGTTGGGGATCTAAATAGCAGAGTAGGAAATGATTGTCAGACATACAAAAATATTTTGGGAAAATTTGGAGAAAAGAGGAAAGCTAATAATAATGGCAAATATCTGTTGGATTTCTGCTCAGGACATGGACTGGTTATTACTAACACCATGTTCCAACATAAAAATGTGCACAAATTCACATGGAGAGAAGAGGCTAGGAATAAGAAAAGTCTCATTGACTATGTTATTGTTGATAGTGATGTTTTCTCCCTGGTGCAGGACACCAGAGTGTACAGAGGATTTGAAATTGGAAGTGCTCACTATTTAGTCTTGAGCAGGATAAAATTGAATTTCATATTGAAAAGAATAACATGTAAGAAAGTTTTAAAGCGAATAAAAGTTTAGCAGCTCTCAGATGTGAACTGTAGACTAAAATACAGAAAGATTATTGAAAAGAAAATGAAAGAGTTTGAGAACAGGAATCAAACCTTGGAGATTCAGTGGCAAACTCTGAAGAAAACATTGATGGATTCTGCCAGAGAGGCATGTGGTGAGGTTGTGTGCAAGGATAAAAAAATCAGAACTCCCTGGTGGACACAGGAAGTTAAAGAGGAAGTGAAGGAAAAGAAGAAAGCATATCAAAAGTTCCTGGCAAATAAGTCAGCTTTGTCTCTTACTGAATACAGAGACAAATGTAAGAAAGCTAAAGAGTGTGTAAAACTAGCTAAACAAAAGTCATGGGAGGACTTCGGCAAGAATATAGAAAATAAATATCAAGAAGGTGGCAAAATATTCTGGAGGTTGTTGAAGAAGCTTAAGAATGGAGGAAAGAGTGCTGTAAAAGAAGTGAGAGATGATAAAGGTGACATGAAAACTGGAGAAAAAGATATCCTTGAAGTATGGAGTAATTATTTTGAAAAACTGCTAAATGAAACAAGCAGTGATGACAGCACAGTGATAAAAAAACACTGACCAGGCATGCAATCAGTAATACATATCCATACTTGAAGTAGAAAAAGCCATCAAAGGCTTGAAATGTGGAAAGGCAGCAGGATTAGATGATATTCGACCAGAAATGCTGAAGTATGGTGGTATAAAAGTCATACAGTGGCTGCGCTGCATAGTTCAGAAAGCCTGGACAGAGGGTCGAATTCCCGATGATTGGAGTAGAGCTCTCATAGTACCCATATATAAAAAGGGAAATAAAACTGAATGTGAGAATTACAGAGGTATTTCCCTACTGAGTGTCCTGGCAAGATCTATGCAAGTATACTTGAGAAACGGTTGAGAAGAATTGTGGAAGAAAAGCTTGGTAAAGAACAAGCTGGATTCAGACCAAATAGAGGCTGTCAGGATCAGATCTTCACTTTACGACAAATAGTCGAGAAGGCATAGGAATATAACAAAGATCTGTATTTAAGTTTTGTCGATTTGGAAAAGGCATATGACAAGGTGCCAAGAGAGAAGCTATTCAATACGCTGCAGTTATATGGTGTCAATGGGGCATTATATCAAGCAATACTTAGTCTTTATCTGCGTTGTAAGTCAGCAGTTAGAATTGAAGGAAGTACAGGAAGATGGTTTAATGTTAAATCTGGTGTGAGACAAGGATGTACATTATCCCTTCTGTTATTCATTATCTATATGGATCACATTATGAAGGAAAGTGGCATTAAACCTGATATCAAAATTGGGGATGTTAATGTCAGCTCTTTGCTTTATGCGGATGATGTTATACTTCTAAATAAATCCGCTACAAGTCTGTAAGATTCTCTGACTAAATTGAATAGCTGTTGTAATAGATATGGTATGAAGGTCAGCAATAAAAAGACAAAGACAATGAAAATAGGCAGAATCATTGAAAATGTCAACTGTGTTGTGAATGGAGAACCTGTGGAACAAGTAAAACATTTCAGCTACTTAGGCACAATTTTTACTGAAGATGGTAAATTAAATATAGAAATAGACAACAGAATCAGCAAAGCTGGTATGGTGGGAAGTCAATTGAATAAATTCATATGGATTAAGAGAGAAATTAGTCGGAACACTAAATTAGCTGTATACAAGACAGTGTTCAAACCAGTTTTAACTTATGGATCTGAGAGCTGGGTCAGAAGTAAAACACTTGACCAAAGACTAGAGACCGCAGATATGAGAGTCCAGAGAAAGATTAGAGGCGTGAACAGATGTCATCAATGGCAATATCATATTAAAAATGAGGATATTCGGAAAGAACTTGACATTGTCAGCATCCAGGAATGCATTAGCAGAGCTAATCTAAGGTGGTATGGTCACTTAAATAGAATGGGAGAGGAAAGATTAGCAAAACAAGTGTTTTCCGCCAGGTTGGCAGGAAAACGACCCAGAGGAAGACCAAGATATAGGTGGATTGATGCGGTACAAAGTGCCTTAGACGATAGAAATAGATCTGATAATGTTGGGGTCTTGACAAGGAACAGACTGATTTGGAGGAAAATTGTAGATAGGAAGTTAGTAATGATGTAATTTTTTCATGTAGTATTGTCATATCCTGTACACCCCTTGAGGGTACATGACAGGAATTTGATTATGATGATGATGATAATTTTTGCTGTAGTACATATGTGGTTTTATAATTAGCTACCATCAAAATGTGAATCCTCTTACAAAAGGCTTTTTAGCCTTATAATACATTAGTATTTTTTGTGCCATTTTGAGCTAAGGTTAGAATCTGAAATCCTGCTTTCGAGACCTGACATGAAACTTTTCCAATCTGCTTAACACCTCCATGTTGGGCTCCTGTTCAGGGTGGAGGGGACCTCCTGTGATGCTACTGGTCCTTTTCATTCTTTTTCTTTACTTCCCCCCCCCTTTTTTTTTTTGTTTACTTTTCCCGAGTCATTTTACTATCTCTTTTTCCAGTCCACCATCATTGGGATCCAACACCCTGATGTTTTCCAGGCATGCAACCCATGGAAATCCACTCTTGCACTGCTTTGGCTTCTGCTTCAGGAAGATGGGCAGTCTTGGATGGCCCAGCCAGGGTCATTTGGCTACTGGGCTTGATTGCAACGATCAGTGGTGTTGCAGTAAGTCTTGCACCCCATGGTCTGTTGTTGGAATCCAAGGCTTGCAGTAATGCTGGGGCAGCCATGGCATTCTACTCTCAAGTGCAGTCATTGCTTTCTGGTCAGTGGTTGTGCAAGTGTGGCTCCATGGTGCGTAGGGAGCTCTGTTGCCGAACCAAAAATTCTTTGAGCATCAGTTATTCCTCTTCAAATGTTTTAGGGGTCTAGCAATCCCAATCATATACTGATACCATAGATGCAGCATTTGGTAACAGAAGTAAGAAACAAAAGATATATGACACTAGTGTAAAAATAATCATAATTTATAATTTCGAATATTTTTACAGTTGTTTCTCTGTTATGTATGTCTTTAGTTTTGGTTTCATAACACATACATCAGCACTTGCAATGTTCCTATTATTGATATTATTATTCTCAAAATGAAATGTAAAGCATTTGAAAATTGATTTACTTACCAGATCCTGATAGTATTGTTATTGTAAATCCTTTTGTTGTAGTTTAAAATTATTAAGTGTTGTGTTTTGTAAAGACATCCTCGTTATGTCTTTATGTAACTATTATACGTAACTTGCCACGTACATATGGAGTGTGCATGTCCACTGAGGAGTTTGATGGGCGATTGACAGCTGACAGATAGAGCATTCGGTATCGAAGTAACAAGGTAAACAAGAGACCAATGTGTCCACCCCTAGTACTTTCATACTATATCTGGTACTTTTTTGTAAATTTTTAGTGTTCTAGTATGTTCACCAACAGATCTAATACTTTCTTCCTTCCGATTATTAATAATAATAACATGAGAGGTCAACATATGAGTTTAATATTTTTCTCTTCTCCCACCACCTCATGTGTCTTATGCAGACACAAGTATGACTTCTCTTTTTTCCCTCTCCATCTCACTGTTTGCTAACCTTCTCTTTTCCCCAATCCCATACTCACACAATCTGACTGGCATTAGCCAATGAAAATATATTCTTCACTATTCAAACACTTCTCGCATGTTATAAGATCATTACAACAAAAACAAGTGGAAAAATTAAATATTTTAATATGAGTAACCACCTTTTATTGATAGACAGCATAATTTGGATCCCATTATGTAAAAAGTTTGCTCCACATTTAAGACTTAGCAATAATGGAATTGTCCAGTCAGATGTTTAAAAAAAATGTCAAACTTCAACAATGAGATATAATCGATGTTGTATGAATTGCAATTCATTGCTTGGAGTTGCAGTTTGATTTGAAGTAGGTGTCTGTTCTGTACAGTCGGTTTGAAGTCCAGTGTTTTTATGAATTTTATTAACAAAAACTTGTTCAGTTCATCAAAAATATTGTTTAGATTTTCCTTTTAAACATGGACAAAGTGGCAAGAAAAACTTTCTAAATTTAAATTTGATTCTAAATCTCAGGGAAAAAAGCAACTGAAAGAATATTTTTAGCAGTGACAATAAAATAAAAAATCAACTACAAACTCCCTTGATGAATGGACTCCTTCTGACAAAAGAAAAATTGAAATATTCATCAGCTACAGATTTTATTGTTTCTTAAGTCTTCAGAAACTTACATATTGTTTCTGAAGACTTAATTTAGCAAAATAAGGTAATGATATCATAAAATGCCCTAAATAGAGTGAAACAAAAGCACATAAAAATGTAGTACTTTTTTTTTAAGATTTAGTGCATTTTTCCTGTATAAGTTGGTACAAAATATTTTTGCTGGGTGGTCGCCCTGCAAGAGCTAGCTAATGGAAGTTTAAGAATGCAGACCGGAGGAATTTTGTTCTTATGAAGTTTATTTAGTTTTATGTGACAGTCGGAAGAATATTAATAGTAGATTCTGAAAAGGAATAGTAAAACTTCTCAACTCCTCCACCACTCATTAAAGTGGTGGAGGAGTTGAGACTGTCAACAAGTAATTAGTAAATAAAAGAAGATATTGCAGTCGATATTCTAAAGGTAATGTTCAAGGATGCTGATTGAAAAGCTTCATTTGTCTTAAAGATGCTAGATATATTTGTTATTTCTACTCGTAAGGGTGACGGAAATAGCTCAACTTACATATGTTGTTTTTGAAGTAGTAGAAGAAACTTTTTTTCTCCAGTACAAATATTAGTAAATTGTGCATCAAACTGAACTGCAAGAGGTAAGAGTATTTGTACTTCAGTGAGGAATAATATTGTATACTACCTAAGGGTAATAAGAAAGGATCCCATGGAAAAGAAGAAAAGAATTTTATATTTTTGGAAAAGACCCTAACATGGAAACTATGAACATTTTTGTTGTTGTGAAACAAGGTGTTTAGTCTGGTAGACATGACTAAGTATAGGGTGATTTTAATATTTTTGGATAAGAAAATCTGTAAAGTGTAGATTTATTTTAGAATGCCTTGGATCCAGTTATTTTGTAGTTATGTAATTTTATTTAAAGTGTATATATTGTTTTAGTTTTATGAAATGTGTATATTTTTTTTGTATTTGGTCTTGAGTCAGTGATTTTTCAGATTCTAAAAGAAACAGTTAAAAGTCATTGCACCAATCGAAATTGAACCCTTGTGTAATTAATAAACACTCGGAATAAAAAAAAAAAAAAATCTTACTAGAGATAATCTCATGACAAATGGCGATTAATAATCTCTTCTTTAACCACCTTACTGGCCATAATGGATCAAATATGGATACGCTTCGTATCCATCATATATTTCAATATAATATCAATGGCATCACAATTTTATTAAACACTTCGCATCCATGATAACTTGAACGTCTATAGACGTCTTAGTCGGTAGCATGGTTAAACAAAAGTAAGAAACAAAAGACATGACACTAGTATAAATATATCAATGTTTTTGATCATCCATGCAACAGGTTAGGACTGGTAGGACCTTCCAAAACAGTTAAGAAATTACATTCTGGTGATATCCTTGTGGAAACATTGTGTCAAGAACATTCTGAGGAGAAACCACTGGGAGCAACATCAATTCTTGGAATAGCATTCACAATAACACCTCATAAAACACTCAATTTCTGTAGAGGAGTGATATCAGAATGGGAACTCCTTTATGTTCCTGATGAGATATGTTTAGAACTTAAAGATCTTGGAGTGATGGGCATGAGGTGCATTCTGATACTTGGAATCAGCCTTATTTTTGATACACCTAAGCCTCCAACTAAAAGCAGGATATCTCAGCTGTCCTGTTAGTGTACATCCCTAGTCCACTACTACTTTAAATGTCAGAAATATGGACATGCGCAAACTGCCTGTCATAGTTTTACCACCTGTGCCTAATGTGGTAGTAAGGAACATGATAACAAATCTTGCTCTGCAGAAAAAAAGCTAAATGTGTCAACTGTCAGAGAGCTTATCCAGCATACTCTCGTGCATGTCAGAAGTGAAAAGATGAAAAAGAAATACAAAAAATTAAAACAGAACAAAACCTATCATATCATGATGCAAACAGAAAGCTGGCCATCACCACACCTGCTCTGAGAACTTCATATGCTGAGAAGATAATAATCAAGAAAATGTCAACAGTCAATAATTTCACCATACCTGAAGTTTATGATTGCAAGTGCTTCTCTGTTGAGTGCATCAATCACATGACCTTTAGTCATACTCCAGAGACAACTCCAAAAATGGTTCCATTTGATGAGAACCCACTTGTCAAAAAAATTATGGCAAAGATATCACTTAAACTACCAGACATTCCCACAGAAAAAATTCAACACATCAACATATTGAATATTTTACCAGAGGAAGAGATGGACACTGGCCATCCATGCTTCTCCAAAACAATTGATAAATATAAACTTGACAAAGGTAAGCTCTCAACCTCCCAAAAACCAGACAAGTCTATAAAGCCAAAACAATAGGAAAATTTTTACAATGAACTGTTGTGGGTTTTACTGGAATATCGATGTTATTAAGATTTTGTTGCAGTAAAACGAACCTTTCTGAGGACCCTACCTTAAGGAATTTCACTGTTGTGCACAAGGACAAAACTGGAGGTGGTCCTGCTCATGGAGGAGTTGCTATGTTGGTAGGCAGTCGTGCTCCTTTCCATCATGTCCAACTTAAATACTGCTCTGGAAGCAGTAGTGATTCGCCTCTCCGTGGGATTTCTTATTATAGTATGTTCAGTTTATTTACCACTGAGTGCTGAGTTAAATGAAGTTGATCTTGATAACATTATCTTGCAACTGCCTGAACTTATATGGTCACAATACTCTATGACTTGGAACACTTTTTATCATCTTGCAAAATTTAATGCTGATACCATCAGTCAAACACCTGTCGATGAAGCAGTAAAGTATATAACAGAGTGCATTGTCCAGGCAGCAACAGCCTCCATCCTGAAAACATCTCAATTTTCACTCTCTCCAAAGCCTTGGTGGAACCCAGAATGCCAGACAGCCAAAAAAGATCAACACAGAGCATGAGGTATATTTTGTGGATACCCCACCACATGAAACTTAATAGCTTTTAAGCATGCTCGGGCCAATGCACGTTATGTGAGACATAAGAGTCAAAAACAATCATGGATCCAATTTATCTCATCAATTAATGAAATCGATAAGTGCAAAAATTGCATGGGATAAAATCTGGAAAATGAAAGGTAAATATAGAACACACCATTTTTCTGCTGTAGATCATAATGGAAGTGTTATTGCTGATTACAAAGCTATTGCAGACACTTTGGGAGAAAATTTTGCCAGAATCTCAACAACAGCTTCATATCCTCCTGAATTTTTAATACTTTTTTATTTTTTATGTTGAGCCCATACATGAGAGGTTGGTTAATCAACTTATAGCACAAGTACTGTGTATGGGTAGTGGGTTGGAAAGGAGAATCTTGTTTACATTTCATTTAAATGACTATATGTTGTATTCCTCGGGAAACGCAACAGGGGGAAGACTGTTCCACAGTACAGCAGTTGCGGGGATGAAGGAGGAGGAAAAAAAATTGTTCTGTGGGTTTCAAGGTGAACTGTGAAGGGATGTTGAGCAGCAGTTGCACATATTCCAATGAGCTTAGTACTAAGTGAGGGAGTTATTGATGCTATTTCAGATGAACATTTCCCATGGAAATATTTGTAGAATACATGTTACAGACACTAAACGTCTGTGTGAAAGGTGTGTGTGTGTGTGGGGGGGGGTGACTTGGTAAGAGATGGATCATTAATAAGTCTAATTGCTCTCCTCTGCATTGAATCATGCATTTTGAGGTAGCTTTAAGGGGCCCTACCCCATATATGAAAGCAATATTCAATAGCTGGGCAGATTTGTGGTTTGTGTAATGTTTTTAGCAAAAGAGAAATCCTAGTTTTTTAGAATCTGAGGATGGAATGGTTGTGATGTGCTTATGCCAGGAGAGGCTTGAAGTCAGGTTAATTCCAAGAAGAGAGATCTCAAATTGTCTGGAAATTTGGGTGTTGTCAAAAATAATACTGGGAGAAAATGGTTCTTTTTTTAATGCGAAATAAGAACTGGGTTTTATTATCATTGAAATTGGTGAGGTTATCTGAATCCCATTGGAGGATGGCTTTGAGATCAGAACTGAGGGCTGTGGTGGTTGATGTTCTGTAGGTTGAGGTGAGTTGTGTAGAATCTTTCTCTCTTCCATCATCTATGTGGATGAATGAACTCTTTTCACTTCTGTCTGTCCCTGGAGAGTCCAAACAGTCCTGTCCAGTTTGGTGACGCTTGTTATAATTTGGTTTTCAGGTCCTCTTTTATTTTGTCTATTCATCTAATTTGGGGTCGATCTTTGAGTCTTTTACCTTCCATCGTTGTATGCAGGGCTAATTTAGTTGGTAATCTTTTTGTTCCCATTCTGGTCACATGGCCAAACCATTGCAGTCTTCTTTCTTGGATTTTGTTTATTATTGTTATTTCTTGTGTTAGTCATTTCCTTATGTTTTCATTTCTTAGTTTATCCAACAGAGATACTCCAAGTAATCTTCTTAGCCAACCCATTTCAGTAGTTAATAATTTTTTCTCTTCAGCTTTTTTGAGATTCCAGCATTCACTCCATAGAGAAGTATTGGGATGTCCATTGTCTCATAGATTCTTACTCATGTTATTTGTTTGATATCTCTTGACTTCCATATTTTATTTAGTCTTCCAAATGTTTGGGATGCCTGGTTAATTCATCTGCTTATCTTTTGTAATTTCACCGTTGTGCTCAATTACTCCGAGGTACGTGAAGTTTTCTACTTGCTCTAGATTGTTACCATCAATTTCAGTTTTCAGATTGGTGTTTTTTTTTTTCCTATTTGTATAATTTTTTGTTTTGTTTATATTTAGGTTTAATCCAAATTTCAGGCATTCTTCCTGTATTATATCAGAAATTCGTTGTAGATCTTCTGTGCTTGTAAGTAATGCAATGTCGTCTGCAAATTTTAAGTTTGCTATATTTTTTCCGTATATTTTGATTCCAGCGTCTTCTTTGTTCAAGGCCTTACTGGTTGCACTTTCAGATTTCTTGTATAGATTCTTTATTATTCTTATAGTTTTGTTGGGAATTCCAAATTCTTTCATAGTTTCCAATAGTTCTCGTCTACGGATTGAATCCAATGCCTGAGCAGACACCTAATAGACGGGTTCTGTAGAGTAAGGTTTATCAAATGAAAGGGAGGAGTGTAATGTGCTGTCATCTGCAAAACTGTTTATTGGGTTGGAGGTCAACTGAAGTAGGTCATTGATATATAGCAGGAAGTGGTGTAAAACTCGATGCAGTAGAAATTTTCCTTTTTTCTTGCATGGACTTTTACAGAGGCCGCAACTCGTAAACACGCTAAACTAACTTTGTATTAATGTTGTAAATAAGCCCATGTATTTAATCCCAAGGAATTAACATGCATGATTGTACAATACAGAAAATGTCTAAACTGTAAGGTTCAAGGGCAATGCTTTAGAAATCAGCATTGTATTGATGTAAAAACTGTATATAATGTAAGTGAAATTTAATGTGCTCAGAGTCAGCCTGATACCACCTTCAAGGTCAGTGGTAAAAGGGCAGTATACTTATGAAGTAGTTCTGCCTTTTTGAAAATAAGATTAAGTACATATATTCGATGAGAACTAAAAGTGAGCTTTAACGTGAAGGTCAAGACCATTTGTGTGGGAAAGTTTGGGGGTCTCGACCCTTCATCCAGAGACCCGAGAAAATAGCATAAAGGTTATCTAGGGGGGAAAAAAAAGGAGAGAGAGGAAGAGAGAACTTCAGAAGGAGTCGATTCGCTGTGTTCGTCGATCTGGTTGAAGTCGCGAAGGACAGCCACGGGAGCCGTCAAACTACCGAGGGAGAAGAGAAGCAGGACCAGCATGCATTACCAATAGGACAATCTGCTAAGTGCCTTGATCATTGGACACTATTTGGCCGATTCATAGATATTGGGAAAAAAGTGCTCCAGGCCCTGCGAGTCATTCCAAGTGAGACGACGGTGATGACGGAATCTCTGCGTGCAAGTTGAAACCTGAAACGGATGAGAAGCCAAAGGAACCTAAGAAGGAACTAGTAACTGGTGCATAATAGAGTTAAAGAAGATATGTGAGTTAATTTCATTGTGTTTGCTTATGATATGTGAAACTGTCTGAGATGGGCTGATAAGTTTCCTTAAGTGTTGATATAACTAGTCTAAGAATAGTTTGTTTACAGTTATAGTTAGAATTACTAGGTACAAGTAACAGAGCATGATATTCCTTGAATTGTAATGGGCTGATAGTTTTTTGGAATGTTGATATAATTATGTTGCATGACTCCGTGCATTTTCAAAATGTTAAATTGCTGTAGTTTTAAGCTTAAAGTGAGTTAAAAGAGAATCTTTCCCTATTGTATGATTTTGTATAATTACTGTTTAGTGTAAATAAATATGTTTGTTTTGTTTACAAAGTGTGCTGCCTGATCTTTACTCAATGCACTGTTTTGAAATAAACACGAACCTGTGAGCGAGGGAATTTAATGTTAGCCAACTGTTTAATGTTAAAAAGGGCTTTATGATAATTGCAGAGAGAAATCTACTGGAAGTATTATTATATCTTATACCTCAAGGAAGCACTGGTGGGGGCGCAGTCGATTAATCTAAATAAATTTCCAGAGTTCTCCCGGTATAGTAAAAATACTAAAAGTAGAGTAAAGTTAATAAAGAATAGGAAGTTAAAGTATTAAATGATAAAGAGTTAAAAAGGCAGTAGAGATAAACTAATAAAAGTAAGAATAGAGTAGAGAAGATTAATTAATAATAGAAAACAAAGCATATAGAGAAATATTACTATGGATGGCACAGCCAATTACGAAATAAGTGCACACACACATAAGGTAACATTTACAGTGGGTTGGTGAGAGGACAGAACCTTGTGGAACACCGGCATTAGTTGAATGGTGAGAGGATAAGGAACCATCCACCATCACACATAGTATGCATCCAGACAGAAAGATGGCAATTCAACCACAGGGGTCCTGAGACAGATCAAATGATGGTAGTTTGCTTAGTAAGTCTTTGTGCCAAACCCAGCTTTGGAGATATTGAGTGCAACCACTTGAGATTCACCATACTTCTCCATGGCATTTGTCCAGAGATGGGTGACGTGTGAGCAGATCTGTTGATCAGCAGCGATAGAATCCATACTGGCAGTCATTTGTTAAGTGGATTCCTTCAAGGTAGCGTAGGAGTTGGGAATTGATGATTTTTTCCATTACTTTAGACAGGACTGAGGTGAGCGAGATAGGGCGGTTGTTGGATGGCAGTGATTTGTCACCCTTTTTTGGAATGTTGATATAATTATGTTGCATGACTCCGTGCATTTTCAAAATGTTAAATTGCTGTAGTTTTAAGCTTAAAGTGAGTTAAATGGGTTGAATGGAGGCAATTTGCAGGCTGTGGGATAGATTCCAGTGGAGTGAGAGAGTACATACAGGCGACAGAGGATAGGAGTCAGTTGTGGTGCACTTCTTCTAGAACAATTGGAGGAATGCCATCATGGCCAGGATGGCTAACATTGTCTAATTTGGACACATTTGATCTCCTTCTGGCAAAAGGATATAGGGGACATTGTATATATTGGCCAGTATGTGTTGGTTTCCAGTTAACAGTGAAGGAAAGACTGCCAGAAGGAAGATGTGAGGGAAGTGTATCTAGAAACAGAAGTGCGTTCTGCTTTTCAATCTCAATTGTGAACTGTATGCATTGGTGTTGTTTGTTTAGGTGGCTGAGGAAAGTGTCTGATGTCTGGCGGCCATGGGGCCAGATAGCAAAAACATCGTCAACTCTCATTCTCCGAGAATTTATGGTTTACCAAAGATACACAAACAAAACACACCACTCCGGCCGATAATCAAAGATATAGACATCTCGAATTATCACCTAGCCAAGAAATTAGTATCAACACTCAAGGAGTTGCTTTCCTTAACTGTTTACTGGAAACCAACACATGCTGACCAATATATACACTTAAACTCCTACCACCACCCATCACAAAAACTAGGTGTCATTAATACTCTAAAAAACAGGACTTTGAAGATTTGCTGCAATGAACAAGTGCTTAAAGACAAATTTAAAGTTCTCAGCAATATTTTCTTTAAAAATGGTTACAGTCAAAACACTATCAACAAAATTCTCTACAAGACCTCACTAAAAAAAAAACAAAGATATACTAGACTACAATAAAACTATAACCATTCCACACATTAAAGGGACATCAGATAAAATAAACAGAATATTACAGAAATAAAACCTTAAAGCCACCTTTTAAACTTCCTGTAAAATTAAAAAGCTTACTCAACTCTTCCAAAGAACCACTCCCTCTGCTGGCCCATGCTGGAGTATGCTGTATTTATTGCACCTGTAATCTACCATGTATAGAGGAAACAGGATGCACAATTCCTATAAGACAAAAGGAACATAAACGACACATATAATAACTATGGTGAAGCTGGCTTTTCTGATCATGCCCTGAACACTTTACATAGAATTGACTAGAAAAGCACCAATTGTTTACATCACACCAAAACATGGTATGAACTTAAATTCAAGGAAGCCTGTGAGATTCTTATCAACCACCCTAATCTTAACAATAACGATGATCTAAAAATCTCGAGCATATTGGAAGGCACATATTCTACCAATGAAATCTTTCTCTATAAGAGTTGACTATAAACAGGACTGTAGATAATCCAGAATCTTAAATCTAATATAACAATTGTCATTTTAAATTAGGGCATCATTGTTACTGTAGGAAAACTATTCCATATGAAAGAATGTTTCTCTGATGTTATCTTAAATAGAATATAGCTTTGATGTAGTTTCTAATTAATTAGTTTTCATTTTATTTGTATTTTTTTTTTATATATATAATATTTTCACTAGAGGTCATGCCAGTAGAATAACCGTTGATCAAATCATTGTCTCTTTAGCATACTGCGTGAAATGTAACTCAGCTTGTCTTTGTATATTTGTGTATACTCCAGATGACAACCTTAATATGAAGGGCGAAACGTCGGGAAATTAAAATAGTTATAAATAACACTGTTGTAAAGTCCATTATTTCTATAATGAATGCTGAAAGCTGTGTAACACTAAAAGAAAGTATACCGAAAAAGTCCCAACAGTAGCACCACAGGTACAATGCTAGGCTAAAGAAAATTCACTATATCAACCTCTTTCTGTTGTTCCTATGAGTTTGTTATACCAAGAGTCAACTACATAGTGTATAATAAATAATAATACTGCAGTGGTTTTATCATTATCTTCTTGATACATACATACATCCGTACTGTATGACATATACATGCTATCATTCTCATCTGCTTTCTACCAAAGCATGGAAACCAGCTATATCTAGCCTATCACTATAAAGGGAATGACAGCCATTAAACTATTATTCTATTTTGCTCTTACTCAATTTCTCTGAAAAATAATGGAGAAAAGCTACTTGGAAGTATTATGTTATTTATTTATGTGTTATTCTATATATTTCTATTGTATTATTAACTACAATTAAAACTCTTTCAAAGATAAATCTTGTCTTGTTTAACCCTTAACTATATCCCTTGTCCACTGCACCTTTGTTGTAATCCTTCGTGGCCTCTCCTACATTCTTAAATCGTGTGCAGTTTCTTCATACAAGGAGAATTCTCCCTGGTTTCGATTAAATTCTGGGGTCAAGTCCTTTTCGGAATTAAGAAAATTTATTTGTTTAGCTGCGCCATCTTGATTCCTATTCAAGAGAGAACTTGTCAAGGATTGAACTACAGATTGTCACGATTCCAATAAATATCAACATTAAACAACCCCTAAACAGCAGTCATAACTGTTTCCCACGCTTTTACTTATACAGGTTCAATATTTTTAGCAGATGGTGCATGGGCTAAAAAAATCATACACGCATTTTGGGTTAAGAAACAAAGAAATTTATTCACTCTAAAATACAATACATGTCAATTAAAACTAAGCTAAATGAAGGTCCCTAAAATTAATTATGCACATATTAACAAACAAGATCTAGTTCACAATAGGTATCTCCCATTAGATGATATTAACAAATCCAAACTGTCCTAAACCCGATTACTTAACACAAATATGTAGATGAATGCCTTACTTCTTCCTCAATTAATGCACATACAACACATCGAATTCAAACTAACCTTAAACTAATGACAATTCTTGTAACTCTACACTTCCATAACTACAAAGATCCTTGTTAGAGGAATAGACTAAAGTCCTACAATCTGTCTTAACAAGTCCAATCCACAGGAAATTTTGCACTGTAACTCACTCTGGCCTAAGAATTACACAACACAATAAGAAATAAAGCTTTACGTTACCAACCAGACGAATTCATTAGGAGATACTTCTCATCGTGTCTTCTTGTAGGTTTCTTTCAAGTCATCACCATATTCACCGAGCTGTTGTTCCTTGCCTTGATTTGGTGATTTCAATCATGGATCACTTCTTTACCTTATGTCCAAGAATCTCTCTGGCAGAAGGGTACGGCTGGAGCTATACAAAGTTTTGGCGTATGCTGTTTGTCCCATTGCACGGATGACTAGGCTCAGACAAGCCCGCTATTTGACCATATTACCGCTGCTGAATGACTCCTGCTCGACTCCGTCGCCTTGAAGCTACGACCCACCAAACGGAAAACCGCAGGGGGAAGAAAACACCAAAACCTGACTTAGGAATGAAAAAGAAAAAAAAAAAAAAAAGACCGCCAACTCAATGACTTCTATATGCTCCGTGTCTGTTCTCCTTAATTCTTCACTGATTTACAGACATCACCTAATTCTCCTTGCACACCGCACCTTTACTTCTCATTGCGTTCCTGCGTGGGCAGCCTGCACGTGCCTTTGGTTCATATAACAACTGCCTGAGGTCATGTTTATAATCGGATTACAATAGTTTACTCTAAACTCTGACATTCTTGTTATAATATCACCTCTACAATACTTTATTTCTTGTTAGTTATTTAAGGACCATTTACAAAATACTCAAATAGAAAAATTATATGAATGGACTATTATTACTATATCTACAAGGATATCTAATATTATCTATTTACAAGTAATTCTCTTTAGGGAAATTTTGCATTTATGTTAAATCTGAATAAAATACCAGATTACAATTTTAGTGTTCATTCCAGATTTAACAGAAGCCCATAAATTAGTGATCCCCATCACCAGTATGGAATTTACCACTCTTCTTCCATAGCAAATCCCCTTCCCTATCTTACTCACCTTTTTAAACCAAACCATGGAAAATTGTCAAGAAACTCATGTTGCTCTTGATATTCCTGAGGCACTCGATCAAGTCCGGCATGGAAACCTCCATACCATCTTATGGTCTGTCATTTGCAATTGGGTTGGGAGTTTCTTCTGTGGTTGTTCATTGCATATCATGGTTGGATGGTTTCCTTTTAATAGATTTCTCTAACATTAGGGTCAGGTAGATTGTAAGTTATCAGTAAATGCAAAACTGGCAGATGGAAGAGTGCATAATTATTTAAGCAAGTAACCATATGAAATCACAGAATGGAAACAATTGCAGGAGTAAATGACCATATAAATCATGAAATGGAAGTTAGTGGGACTACAGAAGTTAAAAAAAAAATATATATATATATAGAGAGAGAGAGAGAGAGAGAGAGCTGAAGAAACAAAAGCAACCGACACTGTGGAAGTGAAAGAAAGTCAAACAGCGTATTTGCCAGGATATACAAGATTTGAAACGTGATTTGATCAGAATGAGAAGTGAAATGAGAGAAATGCTTAGTGAGATAAAGTTTGTATAAGAATGGACAAGTATAAAAGTTTAAGATGAATGAAAGCAGCAAAAAAGAGGTGACGAATGACTTCAGAATAGTGATGTATGAAGATACCATTATTAGAGGTATGGTAAATGAGAGATACCATAAGTTGTGTTTTCCAAGAGGGAGAATTAGCAGGATAATTGCATTAGATAAGAGAAGCAGATGAGAAAATGTGGTGGTGGTGGTTGGAATAAATGACTTTTTGTGGCATGAAAGGATGGTTGGTGTATTGCCTAGGGATGATAATGGTGATATGAGATGAGCAGGGATCATGAATGGTGTGTTGTTTCTCTCTCCTGATCTTTTGCTTCATCTCTTGAAGTAATTCCTCTGATCTCATCCTCTCCTCACATCATTCATTCCTCTGTGCAGCAGGTGAGAAGTAGTAAGAGATGAAGCTAAAAAAATCCGAAAAAGAGGAACTGGTGAGATGGAAGTGACTGTAAATATTAGTACTGTGAGTGATAGAATACAAGATGGACAGCGAAAATGGGTGTGAGTCTGGGTGAACAGAGGCGCAGTATAAGGAGAGTGGATGTTGAATGTAGTCATTAACGGGTATATGGGGATGGTCAGCATATGGTATGACCTGGAATATAGTTGAGTTGAAGAGATAAATAGGTTAAGTGGTGATAAAGGCAATTGGGAATGGTGTGGGGAAATCACAAACTTTAAGTGACATTGGGCAGGACTGGTTATAGACCTAAAATGAATTAGCAGGATAATTGCATTAGATAAGAGAAGCAGATGAGAAAATGAGCTGGTGATGGTTGTTGGAACAAATGACTTTTTGTGGCATAAAGAGCATGTAAGAATAGCTATCAGGAGATTTTTGAGATGAAGAGCAGGGATTGTGAATGGTATGTTTTTCCTCTCTCTCTCTCCTGATCTTTTGCTTCATCTCATCTTCACATCACTCATTCCTCTTTGCAGCAAGTGAGAAGTAGTAAGAGATGAAGCAAAAAAAAAAAAAAAATCAGAAAGAGAGGAACTGGTGGGATGGTGAATGTAACGGTGAAGTGAATTGCTGTGTTTAAATACAAATGCTAGGAGCATCAGAAATAATGGAGATGAAATGGTTTTGTTTGTTGTGTTTATTCACCGAAAAATTGTTGGAATAAGTGAAACTTAGCTAGATAAAGATGTTATCCTGACAGGAATAGAAATGGAAGGGTACGATATTTTTGGTGAGGATAGAAAGGACAAAAGGGTGGTGGTGGGGGGGGGGTGTTGATGATAGCAGGCAAATTATGTCCTCACAAAGTGGAAATATGAGATATAAATAATGGCAGTGGTTTTGAGTCGGTGGAGGTTGACAGGTAGAGATATTTAGTCGGATGCTGCTATAGGCTAGGGAATGTGGAGTGTGGTGATCAAAATGTATAAGCAACTTTGGTTAATGAAGAAGCAAAGGGTGATTTTACTTATGGTAGTATAGATGGGAATGAAAAATTAGCATTTGGAAATAAGTCTGATCTTTAAATTAAATTTAAATCTAAATTAAATCTAAAAATAGCCTTCATCCACTCATTCAATTCACCATGGAAAAAGAAAAGGCTGGTAGTTTACCATTCTTGGACATTCTTCTTATGTGCACAGCTTCCTGTAATTTATCAACCAGTGTTTATCGAAAACCTACCTTTACTGGCAGATACATTCATTCATCAAAAGTCTGCTCATTACACCTCTCAAAAAATTGGTGTTATCAAGTCTTTAATTAATAGAGCAAATTAATAGACAAGAACTTCTTACTTTCAAAATGTTAATGGAATTTAATGGTTACAACTCTAATCAAATCCAGCAGATTATTGATTCCTATGTTTCAACACCACAGGATTCTTCAACAGACTGCATGGTTCCGATCCCTTATATTTCTGGCATCTCTGAACTGATTGGTAGGATTTTTAAGAAGTATCATCTCATTCCCACATTTTCCTATCAACAAAATTTCTCATCTGTTGCCATCTATAAAAGACAATTGTGTCACTTCCATCATTGGCTGACATTGACCAGATACCTTGTGAATCTAATCTAACATACTTTGGGTAGACAGGCCGTTCCGTGGAAAAAAGAATTAACAAACATCAGTATTATATCAAATATGTGAAACCTCAGTCTAATCTGGCACAACATAGTATTGACACCAAATGCAATATCCAGTGGGATGAAGCTCGTCTTCTCCATAGAAGCAGGTTTAAATATAAATGCCTTTTTACATCGGCCAAATCTGAATCTGAACGATTCTCTCTGCCAAAAGTTTCGGAGATTCTTATCATATGTAACCATCAAAAATAGTTTTTAATACTGTAATGCTATTTATTAATTTATTAATATTCATTTCTAGCATGTGGCAACAGTTTTTAATTGGTAAATCACTAACTGCTGTATGTACCCTGTATTCCCATCTCTTTGATTTGATTATTTCTACGCACTGTGGATGTACTGTTATTTTCAGTATGAAATATCTGTACATTTCATTCAAGTTAATTACTGTGATTATTGTGTAATTTATTGTTTATTTAGAAATAAGGAAAATTTCTTTTGAGCAACCAATATGTAAAGGAAGTTATTGAGGATCATGAGTTTTAGATCTGATCATTTCATCAGAAGATGTGATTGAGTGGGGTTTCACACTTCCCTCCAGTTGGTGAGTGATCGTGAAGTGATCACCTGGGTTGTGGCTAGCCATATGAAGACTTATGTGAGGAAAAGAATATATGTAGAATTACAAGGGTGATGATTATGAAGCTATAGTAAGGAATGAGGTGTTAAGCGAAGGAGGAGATAAATGCTGCTTGGAACTGATCAAAAGATATTTAACTAGATCGATGTGCGAGTGTATTCTGGAGGTCAAAAGACTGAATAAAATAGATGTCAAATGGATAAATAAAGGAATTAAGCATGAAATTTGGAAGAGGAGGATATTGTGGAGGTAGCACAAGATGAATAATGGTGGAAATCAATTACATAAGGAGTATAAAGAGCAGTCTAGCCTAACCACAAGTGACTGGGGATAAGAACACCAAAACTACGTTATGAGCAGAAATTAGGAAATCAGACCAAGAAAAGCGGTAGTTTTTCATGTATGTGGCAAGTAGAAGGAAGAATAATGGCAAGATGATGATGATAATGGATGAAAATGGTAGAATGGTAACTTCTCCAGAACATTATTGAGGTACTCGATGAACAGTTTATAAGAGTGTTTCATCCCCATCAGAGTAAAATCATGAAAAATTCAAGTGTAGAGAACATTGTAGAGGATGGCTTAATTGTGAGTGAGCAGGAGTTATATGAGGAAATAAGCTTGATGTCAATCAATAAGGTGATAGGATTTGATGACATATCACCACATGTAACAGAATGGTCCAGGGATTGGCATGCCTGTTTAATAAGTCTTACAACAGCACATGTTCCAGAAGAGAGAGAAAAAAAAGGTAAAATTGTTCCACTGCATAAAGGAAAGGTGGTGATAATGCTGTGGCTACAAATTACACTGTTTGGAAAGAAGTCAGTGGATATTCTCCCATGGTAGGTGCATCATGGCATGTAACAAGCCACATGTTTGTAGCTGGTAAAAATTAGAGGAATATGATGCTCCCAAGTCAGTGCAATTGTGTCTGAATGAAATAGCTGCAAGTAGAGAACTGATGGAGTTTGAAAGATATGTTGTGAATACCATGTTTCAGGCCTGTATGTTTGGCAAATTGTTGACATATTGGACGACCCCAGGTCAACAATCAGTGATACCATACCAATATGGAAGTGCAGGGAGTCAACTGGAAGTACTACTTGCTGTGGGCGATCCACCACATTCTCCGAACGTGACCATAGTGTGCTATGAAGGATGTAAAACTGACATTCGTCGACTGATGCATTGAATGGGAAGTTCTGCACATCAACTGAAACACAATCTGCACAAAAACATTCATAACCAAAGCTCACAACATGGTTTCCATGGCAGGATTACAACATACAAGCCATATTGCCCAAACAAACATGCATCATCATCTTCAGTGGTGCAAAGAGCATGTACAGTGAGATGTGGAAGCTTGAAAAGTGAAAAGTGTCACTGCATTATGGAGTGACAAATCATGCTACACCCTTTACTGAGCAGATGGATGAGTATGGTAGATGTCTGGTGAATGTCTATTACCAGAATGAGTAACCATCTATGAAATTCGGAGCTGGTGGTGTTGATGGTATGGTCCTGGTTTGGGCTCGGACCTCTGTTTGTGGTGCCACAGACAGAGGTCAAACAATGCTTCCTACTTTGTGACTTTTCTGTGGAACTGACCATTGTTTCTTTAACCAAGATACTGCACTGTGTCAAAAGGCTGCTGCTGTAACTGCATGGTTTGTGTACATGAACATCACACTTGACTGGGCTGCACAGAGCCCAGTCAAGGCATCTGTGAACATCTGTGAGATGAACTGAAGCATTGGGCAAGTCGAGGGACATCTGTCCCACAACATTAGAGGACCTCATTACATGCTTACATGAAGAATGGTTCAAAATTCTCATTGATCTGTTATACTTGTGGAAAGCATGCCCCATAGTATTGCTGCAGTCATCACAGCAAAAGGAGGTCCTACATCTTATTAAGGTAGGTGCTATGGCTGTTTGTTTCTCATACTATGGTGTCCTTTAACTTTCCTCCAAGCATTGTACAGGTCAAACTGTATATCCAGAGTTGTGGTTAAGGTGAGATCAGTGAGAACAGCATAACAGGTATTCTTTGTGATTGTCGTCATAAGTTCTTGGACAAGGATAGACATATATAGTGGTATACTTAGATTTTGCAAAAGCTTTTGATTGTCTGCCACATAACAAGCTGTTAAATAAACTGAAACAGATGGAATTGAATAAAAGACTAGTGAGTTGGATTGGTGACTGGCTATCAGATATGTATCAGAAAGTTGTATATGGGAGCTCAGTATCCCGAAAGAAGAAAGCCACTAGTGGGGTGTGGCAACAGTATTGGGGCCATTGTTGTTTATTTTGTATATTAATAATAGTCGGATGGTGCAGTGCCAAGCATATGTTATGGCCTTACAGGAGGGCTTGAATAGATTGAATGAATGGGCTGCAAGTGGAACTATCAGTTCAATGTCTCAAAAGGTTTTGAAATTTATTATGCAATGGATGCAGAGTATGCACATAGTGAGGTAACTTTAAAGGAGGTAGAACAGATAAAAGATCTGGGAGTGGTGGTAGACAAGGACCTAAAATTCAGGGGTCACATTGCACAAGTTAAAGTTGTCATATCAGATAATTGCAATGATGCAAAGGACCATGACATGCAGAAATAAATAGCTATGATTCAATTGTATAAGGCCTTGATCAGGCCTCATGGATTATTGTGCACAGATTTAGTCACAGGGTTTTCGTGGTGATGAGGATATGCAATAAAGAGTCCAGAGGAGATTCACAAAGGTTGTCAGTAGTCTTTGGAATGTGGAGTCTGAAGACAGATTAAAAGAATGTAAATTGCAAAGCCTTGTGAATAGGATGGGGGTGGGGGATTTGATTGAGACATATGTAAGTCCGGGGTTATTATCAGATCGACATGTAAGATATTTTTCATAGAATTTTAGAGGGGGTTAGAAGATGCCATCCCTGGAAACTGTCGGAGGGTGTGAGCAGAAGAGTGAGAAGATCCTTGCATGGAGAGTGGTTGGTGAATGGAATGCGTTGTCTGAGTGTGTTGTGAATGTAGACACTATGAATCAGTTTAAGGCATGGTTGGATGAGTGTTGTATGTGATAGTGTACCTCCCACTGAGTGACTCCATGGAGGTCAGAAGTTAATAAATACTTGTCTATGTTATCTTCATTTAGTAGAAAAACATCAAGAACTCTGTAGATTTTAAAACAAAAGTTAGTAATTTACATTTAGAACCTTTAGATATTATGTTTAGTCTTGATATAGTGTCTCTTCATGGACATGCATTTGACAGATACTATGAATTTACTTAAACGAGATTTTCCTCTGGATATTATCAAACTTTTTGAATTTGTAATCCACCCTGGTTATTTCAGTGTACAAATCTAATTATTATTATGTGACACTTCCAAGGAGTTCAGAAACTCATCAAGGGAGGTCACCTACTCAAAAACTCTCCATCTCCACCTCTTAATCCACCAACTATAGTGAACTGCCACTACCATCAGCTACATCAATGCCATATACTGTTTGCCACCAGTGCTAGTATTTTTGTGTGTAAATTGCATGTGTTCTGTTATTATGTGACACAAGAGTGATGCCCCCAATTGTAATTGTACTGTCAAATTGAAGGCACAGCTATGGGTAGTCCTATCTTTCCTACTCTTGCCAGTTACTACATGGAGCATTTTGAAGATTGTATCCTTAAAGACATTTCTCCTAAACCAACAGTGGTATAGATATGCAGATAATATTTTTGCAATATGGAAAGGTTCACCTTCAGATATTAAACTGTTCATTTTACAATTAAATATGCTTCATCCAAGAATTCAATTTACCTTAGAAGAGGAGAAAAACAATCAACTAGCCTTTTTAGGTATTTTAATTCATCAACCAGATGGTAGTTTACAATTTTCAGTTTTAAGAAAAGAAACTCATACTGATCATTATATCCATGCTTCTCATCGTTATTCTAGTCAGAAAGTTGGAACCATTAAGATTACAGCAAGAATTGAATTATATTAAATCTGCCATTTTTTTAAAATAGCTTTAATCAGTCATTTATCAAGAAAGCGCTTAATAACTTTTGGCTACCAGTCTCTAGATCTCCTGAAGATATCTCTTGGGTTCCACTTCCATATATTAAAGGAATTTCTGAATTTACTGCTGAAATTCTAAGACACTCTTAATAATGTAGTGTCCTTCCATCCTGTCAGGAAGATTTCTTTTACCTTCCTTCTTTTTTTCTTCATGTAAAGACAAGCATTCTCCACTCCGCCTTCCAGGTGTCTACCAGATCTCCTGTGACTGCTTTCTTTGGGCATTCTAACAGATCTGCAGCCATTTGTCACGAAGAGCATAAATCTTATATCCAGTATCTTGAACCTGAGCAGTCTGGCCTTTACCAGATCTCTGCTAAACATGGTGTCTTCAGTTTTCTTCCAAAACTTCCGCTATAATATTTCCCATAAAGAGGATAACCGTAGGCAATCAGATCTGTTTAAGTTCACTTGGTGTAGAAAGGCCTCACAGTTCTCCTTATATAACTGCTAAATAAAAGTAATTTCTTATAGAACAGTTGAGCTGTGAAGCCTTCTACTCTGACTGAACTTAGACAGATCTGATGGGCCTTTGGTTATCCCCTTTATGTGGAATATTATATCAATTTTAATCAAATTCCTGATTATCTTATAATTTTTTAATAATTGGAATTTACTGACCCTCTATTGTCCTACTGATGCTGTAGTGGTGCTTTTTGAAAATTGTTATTTTACTGAAGATGCTTGTTATGCTTTAGCAAAAATTTTATAGATAAGTTATCTATAACTTTAATTTTTCTAATTTTGTTTGCTATAGTGAGAGTTCTGTCTGTCCATGTGTGTGTGTACATAATATATAGTTCTACACTATTTTTTTATGTAATCCCACCAATGAAAGGTTGTAATCCTATAGTACATCAACAATATTGTTGGACAAAAATAGTTAGGTAATATCTGAAACCCTGATATCTAGATATCCAATCTAGAACTTTGTTTTTCAAATTACTTCAGCTGTAAGCAAGGTGGTGGCATTACAACTGATGAAATTCATCTCCCACCAAAAGACAAACGACTATGACTACAATGGAATTCAAGCCCACAGCTACTATTGTTATAGAGTAGGTATGTTAGCCACTCAGATGGTTATGTTATACATCTGTACATGTTTATTGAATGAGTGTCTTTAATCATTAATATTTGATTAATTAAACCCAAAATCTTGCTTGATTGCATTGGTGGGGAATTCCCCAATGCAATCAGGCAAACTAATTCTCCCAACAATAATAATAATTGTTTGTTTTGTTAATTAATAATTAAAATTAAATGAAATTTAATAATTAAACTAATTATGTTAATAATTAGTTTGCTGGATAATTAACTTTTCTTTTGAGACATTGGATATGCTAAACCATTTGAGACTAGTAACCTGAAGCTTCAGTTATGTTGAGGGCTAAATAAATTATATTAGGCTGTATTTATTTGCTTATTAATTTTTAATACTTCAGTAGATTTTGACTTAAGTGATTAAACATTTGTCATAAAATTAAACAGTTATTTGTTTTACACCCATAACATTTTCTTAAAGAACTTGGTTAGTTTATATTTGGTCATTGTGTTATTATCCACAAAAGCCAGAAATCCATAAAATAATTCAGTACTAAACATTTTACACTTTTTAAAAATAAATCTTATAATTCTTATAGAATCACTAGTGATCTCTTGGCTAAAGCTGCTGAAAGGGAAGGAAGTCCTATGCTATATGAACTTATTGAAGTATGCTTATTTTATCATTATTTTAATTAAAATTAAGAATTTTAGTTCTTTTTGTATTATGGCTTAGTTTCTGATCTGTTTTAATATTTTACTTGCAACACTTACTTTATAATATAAAAGTGATTATTTGAATCCCTGCATGAGTAAATTTATTATTAATTTATTTTGAATGTAATTATATATATTTATAGAATAGATAAATGAGAATGGGGGGAAAAGATATGAAATTGGATAATACATACAGCTTATATGATGATGATCCACACATAAACACATTGATTAATATTCCGGTATGCACTACATTAATGATTCCGGTACTGAAACATGTTTAAGAAAATGAATTATAGATTTCAGTTTATAAATTTTTTGCTTCTCATGAAGAGTTCTTTTGAAATTATTATTATTACGGGTATCTCCATGGAGTCAGTAGGCTCATCACGGGAGACCAACTATCAAAACAATATCTATCATATCTGTTCTTGAATTCATTTACAGACAAAGAACTCGCAACTGAGTCAGGCAGTGCATTCCACTTATTCATCACCCTCCAGGTGAAAAACCTCATTCTCACACCCTTGTTAACCACACTTTTCATTAATTTCCAGGGATGACCTCTTGTTCTTCCATCACTAACACACAGCTGAAACATTTCCCCTGCATCAATCTTATAAAAACCTTTTAGTAATTGAAATATTTATCTATCAAATCCCCCCCTCTTCTCCACCTATCAACCAACCAACCTCTGCAATCCACAAGCTCTCAATCTATCAATGTAGGGAGGCATTTTTTACATCACTCACCAATTTAGTCACTCTTCTCTGAACCCTTTCCACAACCTCCTCATCTCCAAGGAATCCAGGTGAAGTGACCAGACCTGAGCACAGTAATCCAAATGTGGAAGTATCAATGCTTTATAAAGCGGAATGATAACCTCTTTATCTCTGGATGTTAGTGTGTTCCTCAATCACTAAGTAATTCTATGTGCAATCTTGGACACCTTAGCAATGTGTCCCCTGAACTTCATCTCCCTATCTACCAACACCCTTAAGTCCCTAGCCTCATCAATCTCTTAAAGTATCGTTCCATCAATGTAGTACACAGCTGGTAATTTTTTAATCCCAAAATGCATAACTTTACACTTTTCCACATTGAACTGACATCCATTTCCTTTTGCACATTTTACCAAATGTGTGTTTGTGTTATTTAAATCATCCTGTGAACTCTCAACATCAGCTTGATTTTTTTATTGCGCTACCCAACTTTTCTTCATCAGCAAACAACTGAATATCTCCCTTTAAGCCATTTCCTATATCATTTATGCACAAATTAAACAACAATGGCCCAAGCACAGAGCCTTGAGGCACACCACTGGTCACTTGCCTCATCCTGGACTCTGCTCCTCCATACACCACTTTCTGGTATCTCTCCCTGAGCCATTCTCCTATCCATATCACCAGTTTAGTATCGATCCCCATCTGCTCCAATTTGCACAACAGTATTCCATGGAGTATCCTGTCAAAAGCCTTAGCAAAATCCAGAAGTACCACTGTGTAGCCATTTCCTTTGTCCAACTCAGATGTCATTCTATTATAAAAAGCTAATAAATTGCTAAGGCAGGATCGACCTTTAACAAAACCATGTTGGCCCCTATAGAGTATCATATCCTGATCCACCCATTTTTGAATTTTGTCTTTAACCAACTTTTCCAATACTTTTATCACCATTCTCGAGATGGTGATTAGTCTGTAATTAACTACCACAGTTTTAGAGCCACCTTTATGGACAGGAACTACTTTGCCTTCCTTCCACTCCCTACGGACCATACCAGAGTTCAAACTTAAGTTAAATAACCAAGTAAGAGCTGTTGACAATTCCTTTGCACATTCACGCAACACCCGAGCTGATGTTCCATCTAAACCTACAGCAGCATTCACATATAAATTCTGCAATATACTAAGTACCTCTGATTTCTAAACTTTAATTCTCACATTAATTATTGCTACAGGTACAGAGATATTCTCACTTGGATGATAGACTATTGAAAAGTGATCACTCAGTAACTCTACTGTTACATCAGAATTGGTCACCTCGATACCATCAGCGCCCACTAAGGTTATCCTTCCGAAGTCATTCTTCCTTTTATTTGCCACATAGCGGAAGAACTCTTTGGGATTACCCTTGATCTCTTTGGCTAAGGTTCTCTCATAATCTGATTTAGCTTATCTTACTATGCGGGTAACCTTCCTAGCTTGAGTCTTGTACTGCCCATGGGTGTACTGATCGCCTTTCTCCTTGTAAATTCTCTATAACATTTTCTTTTTTTTTGTAGATGAAGCTTGATACTACTACTCATCCATCTAATGCTTACTTTGTTTGTCTTCCTGACCATGGGGACACAATCTGATATTGCCTTCCTCAGATACCCACTGATTTTATCTCTTGCACTGCTAACATCTTTCTCCTGCAATATGTTCTGCCATGGGACTGCTTCAAGCTCACTCTGAAGCTTGTTATAATTGCCTAACCTGTAGTTCCATATATACCCTTTCTTAAGAGAGTAATCCACAAATTTTGCAGCCTCCCAAGTCAATACCACATGATTGCTCCCACCAATTGGAGGTAATGAGGACACCTTACTTATGCGTATATCCTCCGAACCAATGATCAGGTCATTGGTTCAGAGGATATACGCATAACAAAACCATGTTGGCCCCTATAGAGTATCATATCCTGATCCACCCATTTTTGAATTTTGTCTTTAACCAACTTTTCCAATACTTTTATCACCACTCTCGAGATGGTGATTGGTCTGTAATTCTCACACCACGTGTCCCTTCAGTTATGTGCTGTTTCAAGTAATTATCTTGTAGATGATGTATGAATTCCATTTCCTTTTTACCCCTTGATATTTCCTCCTTCCAGTTGATATCATCATAATTAAAACCCCCCATAATAATCACTAACCCTGCACTCATTGCACTAATTTGCTGATGCATGAATTCAATATCACCCACTATATCCCCTAGCCGATAGCAGCAACCAACTGTATATTTGGTTGCTTTGGTCACTATTTCACACCACACCAGACTGCCTCAAATGTACTATCATTCACATGTCTATCATCTTGATATTCTACTTTCTTTGGCTACAACTCATCAGCTATCATCAGCAGTACTCTCCTCCCCCCGTTCTATCTTCCCTGAAAATACTGTACACATCACATATTCTGCTGACAGCCAAGTTTCACTAATGCCTACAACTTTTGGTGAGATTGCACTGACTAATGCCAAAAATTCTTCCCTCTTATTTCGAATGCTGCTTGCATTTGTATACAAAAATTGCAGATTCCCTTTAGTTCTTGTACCAGCTTTAGATCTGATATACATGTTACTAATTTCAGTAGTGCCTTGCCAATTTTTATCCCATCTATTCTGCAATTTATTCCACGAATAAGGATCAACAATTATACAACCACTGCTTAAGTTTCTCCCTCTTACACTCAACCTTTTCAATTTTAGTTTCCCTGCCCAATTACTTCAACTTGGTCAAAAAACAGTAACTTCTTCAATCTCTTATGACCCTCCATGTTAAGATGCAAACCATCTCTTGCAAAGAGCTGTCTTTTTCCTTCAAACACACTCCAGACATCAACAAATTCCAGACCTCTTTTCTGCACATTCTTGCAATCATATCATTCATTATCATCGCTCGTCTACTTAACTCATAATTGTCAAAACGAGGCAGCGCGCACGCGCACACACACACACACACACACACACACACACACACACACACACTATCCTCCCATTGACACTTTTCTTCTTCACGATATCTTACAATGTTCTTAAATCTTTTGCTACCCAATTTATACTACCACTCAGGTCATTTGTACCCACCATAACTATTATCTTTTCTGCATCATGCCCTCTCTTTATTGCTAAAGCCACTCTCTCTATTGTTCCACCAGCCAAGCACTCTTCAGGCATACTGCTCTCCATACCCTTAATCATAGAATCACCATAACTTCATTCAAGTCCAAACAAGAGTCACTCACGGCCTCATTTTCTGTGCTATTCAGCATGACTCTCCCAGTTTCATTACTCAGTGCTCTTTTACTTACTCCCTCACTCTCACGACATCTTGTTTCTTCTAGACCTCTTGTGCTTTCATTCTGTTCACTCCCATACTATTTATTTCTTCGTCAATCACCAAAGACTTTTCCATACTTAATCCTGTTCTAGTTACTTCAGCTAGAACAAGGACAAGGTTGAATAGAGAAATTAGGACCATCTCCATAGTCCTAATTTCTCTATTTAACCCATTTAACTCGGATTTAATTTCCAGAACCCCTTTACTGAGCACTTCCAATTCCTCTTGCAAAAGATGAAGGCCACTTTTCCTTTTCCTGAACTCCTGTCGAAGTTTATCTGCTACTACGTCCCGACGTCTGCATCCATGCCTAATTGCTCCAGCCTATCCTGACACTTCTCACATATGTCAGCATTTTTATTCTTTTCATTTAGCCCAAACAGTCCACAGATCCTTCTCATTCCTCGGCGCATACATATAACAGTTTCCACAACGCATCCACTGAAAAATCCAATGCAGAGCCAGACTTTCATAGAGAAGTACTGTGAGCCGCTAATGTACGTTTCTTGTTGGATGCCATCTTTAGTTGCTGAAGTAGTGAAACGAACAGCAGCAAAAACACAATATATACAATAGAATTCCAAACAATAACACCACTGAAGGACATTTGTATCCAACCGAAGCACAACTGCAGCACAATTTGGGACAAAAAAAAGGCACACTATAGTTTAATTTAAAAACACATTTTTTCAAACACAGAAGTTAACACAATTTAACACAGAAGTTTCTTTATTTACATCTTATTTCACATAGACATCACACGTGCCTACCTCTGATTACAAGAATTGTGTTGAACACTCAAAAATGGACAAATGTGACTTCCAAAAAAAGTGTAGGTTATGCAAAAAAAATATATATATATTTTTAGAACTATCTCCTAAAATATATATATTTTTTTTTGAATGCATTTAGAACTAAGCCGAAAAATTCACTCATCTCTGTTTACCCCCCTGTGGCGAGTGAGCAGATTTCTGGAGTCCTAGCTATAAGTATAGTACACCCACACTTTGTATAGCTTGTCTTGGCTTGGTGCCAAGAATAGTTGATTCATGCTGAAGGGGAGAAAGAAATGATGTACAAATTGGTTGCCAACATGCAAAATCTTGTGCTTTCTTGTGTGTCGCTGTACTAGTAGTAGCTTGATTTTTGTTGTCGCTTTTTTGCATTATTTTTTTATTATTAATTTGTATGATGGCTCCAGTACCATCAACAAGTTCTGGTGTTAAACCTTTCCTTAGCTCTTGCAAAAGAATATTGAATAATGTGCTGACATTCTGTGAAAAAGAATCGTTAGAAGGCAGTCTCCTTGTTCCCCTTTCTCAAGTCATAAAACGTGAAAGTGCAATTGAGGGTGTATCGGAGTCGACTGTTAAGAGAATTTGTAGGGAATCAAAAGATGAAGGTAAGCCAAAATTTAAATCTCCTAAAAAAATAATGCAAAGCGCCAGAAAAAGAAAACTATTGAAAATGTAGCTTTGAATGATTTTGATGTAGACATTATAAGAGGAACTATTCATGAATTTTATGTGGTCGAGAAAAGAGTGCCAACTGTTCGCCATCGCAATGTAACTAGGGATATTGGTATGTTGAAACTTTTTAAGCTTTCAGAACAGGCGATTAAAAGTATTACAGTTCAAAACTGGGGAAAATATTGCTCTCATTGGAAAAGATGTATTCGGACAGATGGAATTATCGAAGAATTATGCGAGCCTTTGGTGACCAATTTAAGTGAAAGTGATGGCGATTCGGACACTGATTCAGATGACTATGAAGACTAAAAGGATTTGATAATGGTATCTTTTTTCCCAATCTTTTTTTGCATGGATTTGTTAAAAGAGTCACAAGTCATAAATAATTAATCAGTTTAGGGCATTAAAGTGTCTCAGTTCTCTTAACTGTAAGTTTAGAATATCTAAGTTCATTTGAAAAAATTTCTGTTTTTCTGTATAATTATTTTTATTTTATACAAAACTTTCTTAAAAATAAATTTCGTTAAATTTTTGTTTTATGCTATACCTTTTTTTAATTTTGTTAATACTCTACGTACATTTTTCCAACTGTTATACAAGCAAAATAGTTACCACTTTAAAAACTACAATGTTCGTAAAAGAAAAGCTAAATTTTCTGACCTGTAATAATAAACAAACTCATCCAGACGGATTGATTACCCTATTATCGGAATGGATTCTTGTTTTTGTGACATGCGCAGAAGTGTCGAAGGATCTCGAATCTGTGGGCATTCTATATTAAAAATTTTTGTGAAGAAATTGTCATGTCTGGCTATGAATGATCTTAAAAAATAGAAGTTTGGACCTACATTTGTTATTTTTAATTTTATTATTTTTCATATACCAATATCCTTCATTAGCTGAAGAGCCAATTTGGTGAAAATGGTTATTCAGTTGTTATATTTCAAGAACTGCACCTGAAAAAAAAAGGCGGCAATGAAAGATATAAATGAGTATAATATTTCTGATTTAAACTGATTGTTTACCTTGAAATTTTTTTAAAAATAAAAATAGCCTCTTCACCAATTCTTTTCATTTAAAAAAAAAAAGAGCTGTATATGACTCAATCCTTGACGTAAACATAAATGCAATAATAAATATAGAGAGTGGAGTTAGTGATGTAAAGTGAAAGATTATGAAAACAGAATTTGCAAAATGTAATTTTCAGGAATTTTCACCACTTATTCAGCATTCAAAGTCATTTTGATGAGAGCGGGATTGTATTATATTTCATTTGCATTTACGTATTTCATAGATGAATTCCATTGTATTGTTACATATTTGGAGAAGAATATTCTCATGTATACTTGTGGTTATAAATCAAACATGCTTAAATAGTGTAATCCTTACTGATTGATGAAATTTTTTCTAGGTTGCAAAAGAACATCTTACAATTGGAAATACACCTAGCTGCCAGTGTGCAATTTGCTTATATGGCTTTACAGAGAATGATATATTTACAAAAACAGAATGTTATCATTATTTTCATTCCCATTGTTTAGCTCGTTATGTTAGATATGCTCTTAAGGAGAATGAAATTGATGAAAAACAAGTTCCAAAGTCACCATTTGAAGAAAAGCCTGCTGTACAGGTAGGTATCTTGTTCTTTTTAAATGAGTCTCACCAGTCACAAATAGTTAAGAAACCTATAGCATAGTAGGAACTGTAGTATAGTGGGCTAGGGATTTGAAACATCTTCCAGCTGGTTGATTGACTGAATGTTTCTAGGCAGTAGATGATTTTGCTTAGCTTAGTGACTGCTATCTTGCTGTTGACATTCTAAAGGGGCTTGAAAAAGTACCATATTGGTTCTGTAGAGTTGGGTTCCTGGATTAGTCTTCCCGTTGCAGCTATAGGTTTAGACCATTTCATGGATGAATTGTCATAAAATAGATAAATAAATTTAAAAAGAAAAAAACCTAGCTTACTTTGGAAACCAAACATAGCCATTTGCATGCCACTTTAGGCATCTCTAGTAGGCAAGGTTTCACACCACACAACAAATGAATCTGCATTACTACTACTTAGACTTTAATAAATATCAATACTATGGTGGAATTTCAATTCATGGTTTGTTGGCAATAGAGATACTATTCACAGCCATACCAATCAAGGTTAGGATGAATATTGAGTATACTGATAATGGTTTTGGATAGAATATTTTTTCATGCTTTTTTTTCATTCATTAGGTCTATTGTATGTATTGTATAGCATTGCATCTTGCTTTCCATTTCTTAAATTGCATATTGGATTTTGATGACATTTAGTCTCAAACAGTCCAATAAAAACTTCACCTGCCCGGATTTGCAGAAAAATGCACCACTTCAAAATTTTTGAATGTGAGTTTTACATGAAATTGAGTGCCATATAGTATGCTTGATAAAAGTAGGGTGGAATTTTTTGGAGATTTTCTGTGTCCATGTTTGTATGCCATTTCATATGTAAGATTGTTTCATAGTTTAAAGATTAAAATTATAATTATAAACATTAATTTAAAAAAATCAGGTTTAAAATCAGGTGCTGTAATTCATGTGTTTAATGCATTTGTTAAAAATGCTCATGTCAAATGTCTGGATGAAATCCAGACATTTCTGACATGAGCAATTTTATCAAAAACATTCATGTGCAGAACAGACCATAAAAAAAAATAAATTAAAAAAAATAATGAAAATTGAAACTGAAATAACAATAATTAAACCTTGTAGTTTTTAGTGGATGCAAAAAATTAGAGGCATTCATGGAAAAGAACAAAGCATACAGAAAATTCCTAGCATCTGAGTAGCGCCTGAGAGAATGTAGACAAAAAAATGTAAGAGAGTAAAAGTAGCTAAACAAAAGTGGGAATACTTTATTAAGAATATAGAGGATAAATATCAAGAAGGATGCAAAATGTTCTGTAGACTACTGAAAAACCTAAGAAATTGAGGAAAGAATACTGTAAAAGGAATCAGAGATGATAAAGGTGACATAAAAACTGGTGTTAAGGATATCCTAGATATCTAGAGTAATTACTGTCAAAGACTGTTAAACAAAACAAGCAGTGACAGAACCATATTAGCAAATTTTCAAGAGGAATACAAAGAAGAGTACATATCAATACTTGAGGTGGAAAAGCCAACAAAAATTTGAAATGTGGAATGGCAGCTGGAGTAGATGATATGCGACTAGAAATGTTTAAGTATGAAGGTATAATAGTTTTGCATTGCCTACACTACATAATTCAGAGGATCTGGTCAGAAGGTTGGATTGGAGTGGAGCTCTCATAGTTCCCACCTATATATATATATATATATATATATATATATATATATATAAAGGAATAAAGTTGAATGTAAGAATTACAGGGGATGTATGGGGTGTTGAGGAGAGATAGTTGTGGTTCAACTGGATTGGTTCTCAATGGACACCCACCCTTAACTTATGGCTCCAAGAAGCTACTGTAAACTGGTAGTGGCCACACACCCCGGTAAAATGTGTTGACCCACAGGCTAAACTAAGTGAGGGGAGCCAGATATGGTGATCTCAAGCAGTGACTGTATTCAGTGAATCGGCTGCAAACAGTGTCTGTATTGCATGTTAGGAGCAGCTGAATTCAGGTTAAGAAGTGGTGGTTGACACTTGATAAAACTTAACTATTGAAACCGAATGAACTTTAACCAACCTAAAGATGCATGCCGGCTTGACCGTGGCCCAGTCAAACAAGGGTCACGCCCACTATTAGGGAACCAAGATAGTGAAGGCGAACAATATGTTATTGGAACGAAACATGACCTAGTAGACAGGAAAAACATAACATGCACAGGGACATGAAATGTAAGAACCCTTCACTAGGAAGGAGCATTGGAAATACTACTTCATGAATTAGACACCTACAGATGGGAAGTGATTGGTCTCTGTGAAACCAGATGGACTGGAAAAGTAGAATTTCACCATGGACAGTACAAAATTTTAACTTCAGGCAGGGAGGACAACAAATGCCAAGAGGAAGTAGCACTTATACACCCTCTGCCCCAAAAGAAACCGGCTTTGATAGAAAATAAAACACAGGCCAATTATAATTATTGAAACCATTTATTTCAATCAATATACTCTCCTTCAGTTTTGATACAGCGTTTTGGCATAGTCAATTAATTCGTTAAATGAATTTTTTATATCAGTTTTTGGGATACTGTTGAGGGTTGTGGTTACTGCCGCTCGAACGTTTTCATTGGTGTCGTATCGCTTTTCTTTCATCGGCAAATGAAGTTGGGGGAAGAAGAAGAAGTCACATGGTGCTAAATCAGGTGAGTACGGCAAGTGATTCAACACACAAACTTGGTTTTTGCTCAAAAACTGTCTCACAATGTTCGAACGATGAGATGGTGCATTATCGTGCAAAAGTGACCAGCTGCCTGCATTATGATATTAATGCTGTACGCGATGAATTCTCGCTATCAATCACTTCAAAATGTCGAGATAAAACCCACCATTGACCTTTTGGCCAAGTGGAACAAGTTCTTTGTGGATAATGCCCTTGGAATCGTAGAAACAAAACAAATCAGCATTGTCTTTACTTTTGACTTCTCTAAGCGACTTCTTTTCAGATGCTCCTCTTCTGGTGGTCTCCACTCAGCACCTGGGTGCTTTGTTTTGACCTCATACTCAAAACACCATGTTTCATCACCAGTAACGATTGTTTCAAGGAAGTTTGAGTCCTTACGAGCGTTTTTACTGAAGTCCTTGCAGTGTTCAATTCGATATATTTTTTGGTCGTCGGTCAACTTGTGAGGAACAAATCGAGAATTCAATTTACGAAGGTCCAAACTTTCGGTCAAAATATTGTGCACAGTTGATTTTGGAATTCCCAGTTCATCTTCAGTCAATCTCACGGACGATTTCGGGTTTTCTTTGATGAACTCACACACTTTTTGGATGTTAACTTCACTCAGTTCAGTCTTTGGATGGCTCAGCTTTTCGTTGTCCTCAAGCATCTCACGACCACTTTGAAATCGCTGAAACCACTCGTAAACTTGAGTACAGGATAAGCATTTGATGCATTTCGGTAAACTGTTTACCAAGTTTAACACAAAACTCATTTCCAGCTTTCTGTTTGAAACTCATTTTCCGACCGTTCGTCATAACACAGTTACTCTTGTCACTATAACTCGGTTTCTAATGAAACAAATGTCATAAACAGTTGTCACAATACTAATGAAGGTTGCTGCTTTCGACAACAAAAAGATACAACAGGTGGCACCACTAGTTTCTTTTTGGACAGAGGGTGTATTAAAACCAAAGGCTCAAAATTCGCTATTGTCCTACAATCCTGTCTCTCCTAGAATAATTAAAAACAAGATTTAAAACATCAATTGGATCACACACTATTATTCATGTATATTCACCAACTTCAACATCGTCAGACGAAGACATTGATGAGTTCTATACCGATCTGCAAAGAGCAGTACAGCAGACATCGAGTCAAGATCTCCTAATTGTAATGGGGGACTTGACGCAAAAGTAGTCAAAGACTGGGATACCTGACCGAACAGTTTGGGTATGGAGAAAGCAATGAACGTGGCAAAAGACTGCTAAACTTCTGCTCAAATAATAGACTAACAATAACCAACACTCTCTTTAAACAACACAAAAACCCCAAAGAAAATGGACATGGATATCATCAGATGGACAAACCAAGAATATGATCGACTATATTATTGTAAACTAAAAATGGAAATCAAGTATCCTAAATTGCAGATCTTTTGCTTCAGACTAGATCAGACCTTAAGCTAGTACTACTAGCAAACTTAAGAATAAAGTTAAAATCTGAAACTACTTTTAGAGTCAAAAGGAGACTGAATGTAAATAAACTACAAGACAATAATATTCTAAGAAAATATCAACTAGAACTAGATTAAAACCTGAAGGAATTACCAAAACAGAATATAAGCATCGAAGAACATTGGTGCAAATTAAAGGAAAAATATTAAAATCAGCAGAAAATACAATAGGTTATACAGAAAGAGAAAGTAAAAAGGATTGGATCTTGAATGAGGTAAAAAAGTTAAGTGATCAAGGAAAAGCATGAAATTAAAACAGAACTATAACAGAAATGAATGTAATAGATTAACCAGAGAAATGAGAAAACTATTTAAGAGACAAGAATAACTGGTTAGAAGGAAAATGCAAAATGGCAGAGAAGCTATCAAAAGAAAATAACCTCTATGGATTATATAAGCAAACAGATCAAATTAGTATGACACAGACAACAAAAATGATAATGATCAAAGCAAAGAGGGACAACTAATTGAAAGTAAAACAAAAAGAATGGCCATATGGGAAGAATACTTTAGAGACTTATATAATAAAATCATCTCTCAGGATGTTATTATTCCAGTGACTGAAATGGAAGAGGAAGCAAATATCTTTACGAAAGAAACAATAGCACACAGCTTAGATAAACTTAAAACTAGGAATGCACCAAATGTTGATCAGATACACGAAATTCTTAAAACCAGTAAAGGAACAACTTCTGGAACTATTAAAAACATTATTTGAAAGGATTTACAAAAATGAAGCAATACCTGTTGATTGGACCAAATCAGTTTTAACTCCTATATACAAAGGAGATAAAATCGAATGCAATAATTACAGAGGCCTCCTAAGGTTTTTACGAAAGTACTCCAGAAACAAATTAAGCCATATATAGAACTAGCATTAGGAGAAGAACAAGCAGGTTTCCGACTGGGACGAAGCACAATTGATCAATTATTCACCTGTGTAGAGTCTTAAGTGCTGTGAGGACATCATGTTGGAGGCTTAACCACCTTACTGGCCATTATCGGTCAAATACGCATCCAGATATGCTTCGTATCCATCATATATTTCAATGTAATATCAATGGTATTACAATTTTAATATGCACTTCGCATCCATGCTAACTTGGACGTATATATACGTCCTGACCGGTAGCGTGGTTAATGGATTGTATACAGCACTCAGAAAGGAATAAAACAGAATTGAATACTTCCTATATTTTGTCTCAGTCACTGAGACATCGTCAGGGATTACAAAAAACTAATGTAACATATACACAAATATCACACAATACTAACCCAATCATGTGGGTGACTCTCAAGTCCTATCTAGGTGGAGTGCCCTCTAAGGGCAGTTGTAGGTAGCCTGGAATGTAAGGTGGGATCGCTAATGATAAATGTTTCCCAAATCTTAGGAAGCTTAATGCAACCATATTTATTAAGATTTGGTTGATTTCTGAGAGCTGCTGCTGATTCTAAAAATAATCTCTTTTCTGAATTTGCTGTGGTGGAGCATGGTGATTTTTTTCCATGAGATCCTGTGGATTGTATCCAAGACTGGTCAGCCAGGCCTGAACTTACCACAACTATGGTCAGTTCAGGCCTGGACCACTGACCATAGTCGTGGTTGCAGATGTATGACCTGTGTTCCTCCAGGCAGATGATTGCTGATTTGACTTCTATCCAAAGTATGCCAGTTTACAGGAACAGGGTACTTTTTAAACTCCAGGCACTGAGAGAAGAGGGAGCTGATCTTTTGTAGAACGGATAAGGGTAGCAAGTTTGAAGTGGGGCTTAAATGCTGTGTGTAGGTTGTACTTTTTTAAAATCTTGGCTATTTTTTCTGATGTGCCACAGATGTAGGGCATGATGATGGCATTTCTAAACTCTTTCTGAAGAGAAGACTGGAGAATGGGGGAGTAACTGATTATTATTTTAATACTGTGATCGCTGTAGCCATTGGAGAGGAAAGTGTTGTGTATATGGTCAAGTTCAGTTATAAGGGCGGTTCCACTGGAACAAAGATTGTGGGCTCTCTTGGTTAGAGTTTTAATAATGCCATATTGTTGAGTGGTGTGGTGGTGGGAGAGGTTGTGAATGTATCTGCCTGTGTGCGTAGTTTTTTCTATATACAGTGAAGGAAAGTGTACCGTTAGGAAGGCCTGTAACTAAGGTGACTAGGAAGGGTAAAGAATTGTTCTTTTCCTTTTCCATTGTAAACTGGATTCTGGATGTAGGCTGTTGAGGTGACGGAGGAAGGAGCTTGTGTGTGGGCCATGAGGCCAAATAGAGAACACATCATCTACATATCTTAGCCAGATAGAAGGTTTGAGAGGAGCTGAGTCTATGGCACATTTTTCAAAAGTTTTCATATAAACATTGGCAAGTGGGGCTGAAAGGGGGGAACCCATGGTGGTTCCCTCTATCAAAATGGAAAAAGAAACGCCAATCTGAAAACTGAAATTCTTAGTAACAATCAAGAGCAAGTAGAAAACTTTACCTACTTCAGAGGAGTAATTGAGTACAATGGTGAAATTACAAAAGATGTAAACAGATGAATTAGCCAGGCATCCTAAACGTTTGGACGACTAAATAAAATATGGAAGTCGAGATATCAAACAAGTAACAAGTAAGAATCTATGAGACAATGGGCCTTCCAATACTTCTCTATGAAAGTGAATGCTGGAATCTCAAAAAAGCTGAAGAGAAAAAAATTATTAACTGCTGAAATGGGTTGGCTAAGAAGATTACTTGGAGTATCTCTGCTGCATCGACTAAGAAATGAAGACTTAAGGAAAGGACTAAAATAAGAAATGACAATAGACAAAATCTAAGAAAGAAGAATGCGATGGTTTGGCCATGTGACCAGAATGGGGACAGAAAGACTACCAGCTAAACCCCGGTATACTACGATGGAAGGTAAAAGATCGAAAGTGCGGCCCATAATTAGATGGATAGACAAAATAAAAGAGGACCAGAAAACCAAATCACAACAAGCAACACCAAACTGGACAGAATTTTTTGGATCCCCAGAGACAGAAGTGTAAAGAGTTCATTTGGCCTCATCATCATCTACATAGATGATGGAAGAGAGAAGAAGAATTAGAGAAATTTTTCTACTACGTGTTTGTAAGATTTGTTATTATTATTAAGAGAGACTTCCAGGGTGTCAGGAACTCATCGAGGAAGGCCATACTATTCGCACTAGCTGTCATACCTATTCTTGAATTCATTCACGTTACTTGTACACACAGCATCCAATGGCAACCAATTCCAATCACTCACTACTCTATGAGAGAAAAATCTTGCCCTAACTCCCGTCTTGACAGCATCCATTCTCAACTTCAATGGATCCTTGCATCCTTTTCCCACCCTCCAAAAAATGAAAAATTTCCATCTACTGAAATTCTGTATAAAACTTTTATAAGTTTGTAAGTCTCAATCATATCACCCCTCTTTCTCCTGTTTTCTAGTGTCTGCAGTCTACACATTCTCAATCTGTCTTCATGATCTGAAATCCTGATATCATTTTTGACACTTTCCTTTGCACACTCTCCACTGTATCAAAATCACCATGAAAACCAGGAGACCAGACTTGCTTGTAATAGTCCAAGTGTGGTCTTATCAAGGCCTTGTAAAGAGTCAAAACAACTTCCATATCTTTACATGTCAAGGTTCTTTTCAGCATTGCCATTATTCTCTGAATTGTATTTACAATTTTTCCTGTATATAACCCTTGAACTTCAACTTCCTGTTTACTAAACCTCCAAGATTCCTAGCCTAATCAGTTTCTTCAAGCATAATTCCACCAATATAATATTGGATATCTAATCACACCAAAGTGCATGACTTTACATTTATTAACATTGAAATGACATTGAAAGAATAACTCTACTGAATGCAGCTTCATTATCCATGAGGGTAGTTGACTTTTATTAATAAAAAAGGGAATTTAGTATATCGTAACGCCTGCTCATTGGCTGCATCACATACTATCACACATGTTCATATTACATCGTGCTGTCACAACTCTGGCTGCTCCAATCTAAACAATATAAGCGATTGTATTATGTGTGTATTATGAATATAATTATTATTACACAGACAGACAACTCTGTGGAGTCCATAGATTCATTGAGGCCCTAAACATTATGTCAAGCGCCATCCAATATTCATTCGTATTTCACTTTTAACTTGTTCTGTCATGACACCCACATCAGGCTTTGGCAATCTGTTTCACTCATTCACCATTCTAAGCAAAAAATCTAGTTCTCCTTGTCAACCACACTCTTGCTCAATTTCCAAGAGTAACCCCTAGTTCTTCCACCACCAGACCTGTTCTGGAAATTTTTGTCTGTATCAGTCCTGTATAAACCTTTCAGTGATTTGTATGTTTCAACCATATTGCCTCTTTTTCTACATATCAACCAATTTCTGTAACCCACAAATCTTTAACCTCATACGATGCATTCCATAGACCTACAACCATATTGGGTCACTTACCTCTTGATCCTCTCCTCATCCCCCAAGAAACCCAGGTGACCAGATCTGGGCACAATAGTAACCTGCTTCTCTCTCTCTTCAGTAACCAAGTAATCTGATGAGCTGTTTTAGTATATATTTGCAGTATGGCTTCTGAACTTCAACTTCTTGTCTACCAGCATGGCCTTATTCCTGGCTTCATCTATTTATTGGAGTACAGTTCCATCAGTATAGTATACAGTTAGTAATCTTTTAACTCCAAAATGCATAACTTTACATTCTGCTACGTTAAGCTGACATCTGTTCTGCTTTGTCTACACTGCCATTCTAAATCATCCTGCTAAATTTTATCATCTTCATTGACTATTAATCTATCCAATTTTGCACCAACAGCAAACAGCTGAATATTTTCTCTCAGATCATTCATTGCTGGTATCATTAATGTACAAGTTAAATAGTAGCCTAAGTACAGAGGCCTGTGGCACCACTAGTTCCAGGCTTACTGCTAGACTCTACTTCTGAATAAACTATTGTCTGGTATCTCTCCATCAATCACCCTCTTATTCACTTCACAACTTTATATCCATCCCCATATGCTGCAATATATTGACTAGTTTTCTATGTGGCATCCTGTTGAAAGCCTTTGCAAAGTCCAGCAGTATCGCCACGTATCCATTGCTCTTATCCAACTCTGTTGTCACTGTATTATAAAAGTTACTGAGTCACCAAGTTCTCCAGTACCTTGGCCACTGTACCTGAGATACTAATCAGTCAGTAATTTGCTTCAGTGTTGGAGCCACTTTTATGCAATGTAACTATTTTTCCCCCTTGAGACCAACCCAGAGTTGAGACTTAAATCGAACAATTGTGGTCAAGGGCACTGCCAATTTCCTAGCTCCTTCTCATAGTATTTCAGCAGATATACATGATCTCTCTAATATCTTATTCATCCCCAGTTTATCTATATCCACTTCAGCAGTGATCACTTAGTAATGAACTATTTCTTCTGCTTCAGTTTTCACCCTGCGATCAGCATTTGTCAAAATTATTTTTCCATAATCATTCTTCCTTTTACTTGCCACATACTGAAAGAGCTCTTTGGGATTACCTTTTGCCTGCAAGACTAATTTCTTCACTCTGATTTGTCTTTCTTGCCATACTGATCACCCTTCTGTCCTTCATAAAGCTGATGTCCATGCTGATCACCTTTCTCTTTGATTTCTCTAAACAAATTTCTCTCTTTTTTTTTTTGTAGTTCCTGCTTGATGATGACATTCATCCATTTAACTCTCACTTGATTTATCATCCCAAATCTAGGTATGTATTCTGCTGTTTTGTCTCTCAAATACTCCTTTACCACCAGGAGGTATAAAATATGTCCACATTTTAGCTGTATACCTGAGAGGAGACCTCCACATAGCCATTAAAGGAATGCAGAGAACTGACCAGGACTTCTGACCTAATGTCCAGTCCTCACCATGTAATGGTGCACCCTGTTAGGTATCTATCTGGATACTGAGCGAACAAGGATGGGCTGGCAGTTTGGGATTTAGCAGACCAAATTGTATTCTTATTGGCGTAAATCAGAAATAAAATGATGGTAACATGACAGAATTTCATGCTGGCTGGGGCATCACCAGGCTGAACAAGGGGGGGCCCCCATGTTATTTTTGCCAGGGAACCAGGGTGAACAGCGAATAGTCAGCTACTGGAACAAATTCTAAAACACACCCCAACTCAACATCATCACAGTTCAAGATCGGTACTATCAACATAAGAAGCCTGAATGGCAAAGAAATGGAGCCAGCTGAAGAGTTGGATAAGTACCAGATCAATATAAGAGGGTTACTGAAAAAAAAAAAAAGACAAACTGGGGACATCATTCTAAGCAATAAATACAAAATGTTATATTCAGTAATAACAATCAGGAAAAAGGAGTAGCTATAGTATTCAACATATAATATGAGGCTAGTCTTCTTGAATGGCAGGCAATATCAAGTAGAGTGATGTCTATTTGATATGCTGTCAATGGGGAACTGGACAATGATATTTATTTGTGCTTATGGTCCCACAGAAAGTTCAACTAAGGTAGAAGTGGAGGAATTTTTTGAGGCTTTAGAGAAAGCAGCTGACACAATGAAAAAGGAAAAGTTAGTCCTTGTTGGGGATCTAAAGCAGAGTAGGAAATGATTGTCAGACATACAAAAATATTTTGGGAAAATTTGCTGAAAAGAGCAAACCTAATAATGACAAATACCTGTTGGATTTCTACTCATTACATGGACTGATTATTTCTAGCACAATGTTCCAACATAAAAATGTACATAAATTCAAATGAAGAGAAGAGATAAGGAATAAGAAAATTCTCATTGATTATGTTATTGTTGATAGGGATTTTTCTCCCTGGTGCAGGACACAAAAGTGTACATAGGATTTGAAATTCGAAGTGATTGCCATTTAATCTTGAGCAGAATAAAATTGAATTTCATATCAAAAAGAAGAACATGTAAGAAAGTTTTTTAGGCGAATAACAGTTGAGCAGCTCTTAGATGTGAACTGTAGACTAAATTCACAAACATTATAGAAGAAAAAATGAGAGTTTCAGAACAGGAACCAAACTTTGGAGATTCAGTTGCAAGCCCTGAAGAAAACATTGATTAATTCATGCAGAGAGGCACTTGGTGAGGTTGTCTGCATGGACAGAAAAATCAGAACTCCATGGTGGACTCAGAAAGTTAAACAGACATTCGAGGAAAAGAAGAAAAAAGCATATTGAAAGTTCCCGGCAATTAAGTCAGCTTGTGCTCTAAGGGAATACAGAGAAAAATGTATGAAAGCAAAGCATTGTGTAAAATCTAGCTAAACTGAAGTCATGGGAAGACTTTGGCAAGAACATAGAAAATAAATATCAGGAAGGTGGAAAAATATTCTGAAGGCTGTCAAAAAAGCTCAGAAATGAATGAAACAGCGCTGTAAATGGAATTAGAGATGATAAAGGTGACATGAAAATTGGAGAAAAAATAATCCTTGATGTATGGAGCAATTACTTTGAAAAATTGCTAAATGAAACAAGTAGTGATATCACAGTGGTAAAAAATACTCAATGAGTATGCAGTCAAGAATGCATAACCATATTTGAAGTAGAAAAGCCATCAAAAGCCTTAAATGAAAGGCAGCAGGAGTAGATGATATTTGACCAGAAATGCTCAAGAATGGAGGTATAAAAGTCTAACAGGAGCTGTGCTGCATAGTTCAGAAGGCCTGGACAGAGGGAAAAATTCCAGGTGCTTGGAGTAGAGCTCTCATAGTATCCATATGCAAAAAGGATAATAAAACTGAATGTGAGAATTACAGATGTATTTTCTGACTGAGTGTTCCTGGCAAGATTTATGGTAGTATACTTGAGAAATGATTGAGAAGGATTGTAGAAGGGAAGCTTGGTGGAAAACAATCAGGCCAAATAGAGGCTGTCAGGATCACATTTTTCACTTTATGAAAAATAGTTGAGAAATCATGGGAATATAATGAAGACCCGTATTTAAGTTTTTTGTCGACCTGCAAATGGCATGACAAGGTGCCAAGAGAAAAGGTATTCCAAATGCTACAGCTATGTGGTGTCAATGGGGCATTATATTAAGCAGTACTCGGTCTTTATTTCAGTTGTAAGTCAACAGTTAGAATTGAAGGAAGTACAGAAAGATGGTTTGACATTAAATCTGGTGTCAGACAAGGATGTATATTATCCCCTCTGTTATTATCTCTATGGATCACATTATGAAGGAAAGCAGTATTCAACCTGTTATCAAAATTGGAGATGTTAATCTCAGCTCTTTATGCAGATGATGTTATGCTTTTAAACGAGTCTGCAAGATTCCCTGACTAAATTGAATAACTGTTGTAATAAATTGGTATGAAAATCAGCAATAACAAGACAAAGACAATGAAAATAGGCAGAAAAACATTCAAAATATCAACTGCAGTGTGAATGGAGGAGACCCATAGAACATAGAAAACATTTCAGCTACTTGGGCACAATTTTTAGTGAAGACAGTAAATTAAATATGAAAATAGACAATAGAATCAACAAAGCTAGTATGGTAGGAAGTCAACTGAATAATTTTATTATTATTATTACCCAAGACCCCATGGAGTCAAAGACTCATATAGGAGGTCCTTTTATCATACACACAGCTCATCATACCACTCTTTAAACACTCAAATTCTCTGCACACACCACACTCTCAGGGAAGGCATTCCAGTCATTCACAACTTTGCATACAAAAGACCTGCTTCTCGCTCCCCTGTTCATACCCTCTTTATACAGTTTCCAGGAATGACCTCTGGTTCTCCCCTGATCTCACACTGTTTTCTATAGAACCTCTCCAACATTGATCCTATAACAACTCCTTGCTAACTTGTAGGTTTCTATCATATCTACCCTCTTCTTTCTATCCACTAGACTGTAAATTTCATCTTCTCAATCTTTCCTCATATTTGACATTCCAGAGGTCAGAAACTACCTTAGTCAGTCGCCTCTGGACCCTTTCCAACATCTCTTTGTCCTTTTGAAAACCAGGTGACTAAATCTGGGCACAGTAGTCCATGTGTGTGGTCTAATCAAAGCCTTATACAATGGAACAAGAATCTCCCTTCTACAAGTTAGTGTCCTCCACATCATCCCCAGAAGTCTTAGTGTTGTCTTCACAATTTTGGTAGTGTGTCCCCTAAATTTCAGATCCTTATCCACTATCATCCCAAGATCTCTTATTTCCTCCATCTCTGACAATATATCTCCACCAAGCATAAATTCTGCATCCTATCTTTGTTTCCCAAATTTTAAAACCTTACAATTTGCAACATTGAACTTGCATCTCCAGTTCCATGCCCAATCACTCAATTTATTCAAGTCTTCTTGTAAGGCCACAACATCTCTACCTTTCATAGTTCGTCCCAACTTTGCATCATCTGCAAACAACTCGATATCTCCATCCAAATCTTCACCAATATCAGTAATATACAAGTTAATCAGTAATGACCCTAAAACAGATCCCTGAGGCACACCACTAGTGACCTTCCTTTTCCAGGATATTGCATCCTCATTCACAACTTGCTGATACCTATCAGATAGCCAGTAGTCTCCAATCCAATGCACTAATCTAATGTCCAACCCCGTCCACTCTAGTTTGACTATCAACTTATCTTGCGGTAATCAGTCAAAAGCCTTTGCAAAATCTAAGTATATTAATTACTGTGTATCCTTCTCCTCTGTCCATGGAAGCAGTCACCTTATTGTAATAAGTAGATTACTAAAACATTACCTCCTTCAGCAAATCCATGCTGTCCATCAAAGATAACATCATTGTTGTCAACCCAATTCTGGATCCTAGTTCTCACAAGCTTTTCCAACAGCTTAACCACAACACCTAACATACAGATAGGCTTAGAATTAGATGCTTGAGTTCTATCACCTCCCTTATGAAATGGCACAAACTTGCCCTCCTTTCACTGCTTAGGAACTTGACCAGTGCAAGACTCATGTTAATAAAAATATATATATATCATATGGAATAAGAGAGAAATTAGTGAAAACACTGTGTCCAAAACAGTGTTCAAGACAATTTTAACTTATGGATCAGAGAGCTGGGTTTCAAATAACACACTTGACCAAAGACTAGAGACCATAGATATGAGAGCCCTGAGAAAGATTAGGGGTGTGAACAGATGGCATTAATGGCAAGATCATATTAAAAATGAGGATGTTAGGAAAGAACTTGGCATTTGTAGCAATTAGGAATGTGTTAGCAGAGCTAATCTCAGGTGGTATGGTCACTTAAACAGAATGGGAGAGGAAAGATTAACAAAACAAGTGTTCTCTGCCTGGTTGACAGGAAAAAGACCCCTGAGGAAGACCAAGATATAGGTGGATTGACATAATAAAAAGTACCTTAGAAGAGAGAAATATATAAGATCTGACAATATTGGTAATGATTCTCAAGGGATGTACAGGATAATTATGATAGTGCTACATGAAAAAAGTTACACCATTACCATCTGATCAGTAATTTTCCTCCAAATTAATCTGTTATCTGTCAAGACTTCAACATTATCAGATCTTATATTTCTGTCTTTTAAGGTGCTTTTTATGTATCAATCCATCTGTATCTTGGTCTTCCTCTGGATATTTTTCTAGCCAACCTCACAATGCAGACTTGCTCTGCTAATCTTTCCTCTCCCATTCTGTTTATGTGATCATACCATCTCAGATTAACTCTGCTAACAAATTCATGAATGCTAACAGTCATTCTCAGAACTCTCATATCGGAGGACCATAGTCTTAGATCAAGTGATTTATTTCTAGCCTAGCTCTCAGCTTCATAAGTTAAAATTGGTTTGAACACTATCTTGTATACAGCTAACTTTGACTAATTTCTTTTTTATTCCTTATAAATATACTCGGCTGATTTCCTACGATATCAGCTTTCCTTATTCTGTTGTCTACATGGGTGGTCTGAAAAGTTTTCAGCCTCGACCATAGATGACAATACTATCGGAACTATTTTTTTCCCTTCTAAGTTGGTAGATAGGTTATAAGCATCCATGTGGAATTGCAAGCCATTCTATCAAGTAGTTTGTTTTATACAGTTGTCTGAAGCAAAAGTGTTGTCTGTATCCCTTGAAATGGATAAAATTGAGTATCATGCTGTTATAAAATTCTTTGTAAAAGAAGGTTAAGTGGCAAAAGAAATTCATTCGAAGTTCATAAAAATTTATGAGCACTCTTCTCCTTCGTTTTCCACAATTAAAAAAAGTGCTGCCAAGTTTAATCGTGGCTGCACCAGCCTTGAAGATGATCCACGTGGAGAACATCCAAAAAGTGTAACACCAGAAATCATTGATCAAGTGCAAGATATGGTTATTGGATGACCAGCAAGTCAAAGTGCGTGAAATTACTGAGACTACAGGCATTTCAAAAGAACGTGTAGAATATTTTGCATGAAGAATTGCAAATGAAAAAGCTTTGCACAAGATGGATCAAAAACAGATCAAAAATGCACTCGCATGAAAATCTCTGAAGAGTGCTTGGAGCGTTTTAATAAGAATAAAACTGATTTTGTGCATTGATTTATTACTATGGATGAGACTTGGATTCACTATTACACACCAGAATCCAAACAAGAGTCAAAACAGTGGACAGAAGCCGGTTGTACAGTTCCAAAGGAGACAAAGTCAGTTCCATCAGCAGGAAAGTTCATGGCATCGGTGTTTTGGGATGCTAAAGGCATTTTGTTTATTAATTATCTTGAAAAGGGTAAAACAATAACCGGGGAATGTTATTCCAATCTGTTAAGCAGACTAGACGAATAAATTCGTGAGAAAAGACCTGGTTTTCAGAAGAAAAAAAATCATCTTTCATCAGGACAATGCACCTGCCCACAAAGGTGTTTTGGCAATAAGAAATTAAGGGATCTGCACTATGAATTGTTGGAACATCCACCTTATTCCCCAGATTTAGCTTCCTTTGTCTTCTATCTCTTCCCAAAACTAAATCTCTTCCTCGCTGGTCAGCATTTTTCTTCAAATCAATGATTGCAGCTATAGAGGGGTATCTTGCGGATCTTGCTGAGAACCACTACAGGGACAGCATAATGGCACTGGAGCATCTCTGGAATAAATGCATTAGTCTTAAGGGAGATTACGTTGAAAAATATAAAAATAATTTTGATTTAAAAAATGCGAATTTATAAATAAATTATTTGAGTTGTTAGTTTGAGTTAGTCTTTATTTGAGTTGTAAGTCAGCAGTTAGAATTGAAGGAAGTACAGGAAGATGGTTTAATGTTAAATCTGGTGTGAGACAAGGATGTACATTATCCCCTCTGTTATTCATTATCTATATGGATCACATTATGAAGGAATGTGGTATTAAACCTGATATCAAAATTGGAGATGTTAATGTCAGCTCTTTGCTTTATGCAGATGATGTTATAGTTCTAAATAAATCCGTTACAAGTCTGCAAGATTCTCTGACTAAATTGAATAACTGTTGTAATAGATATGGTATGAAGGTCAGCAATAAAAAGACAAAGACAATGAAAATAGGCAGAATCATTGAAAATGTCAACTGTGTTGTGAATGGAGAACCTGTGGAACAAGTAAAACATTTCAGCTACTTAGGCACGATTTTTACTGAAGATGGTAAATTAAATATAGAAATAGACAACAGAATCAGCCAAGCTGGTATGGTGGGAAGTCAATTGAATAAATTCATATGGAATAAGAAAGAAATTAGTCGGAACACTAAATTAGCTGTATACAAGACAGTGTTCAAACCAGTTTTAACTTATGGATCTGAGAGCTGGGTCAGAAATAAAACACTTGACCAAAGACTAGAGACCGCAGATATGAGAGTCCTGAGAAAGATTAGAGGCATGAACAGATGGCATCAATGGCAATATCATATTAAAAATGAGGATATTAGGAAAGAACTTGACATTGTCAGCATCCAGGAATGCGTTAGCAGGTAATCTCAGGTGGTATGGTCACTTAAATAGAATGGGAGAGGAAAGATTAGCAAAGCAAGTGTTCTCTGCCAGGTTGGCTGGTAAACGACCCAGAGGATGACCAAGATATAGGTGGATTGATATGGTACAAAGTGCCTTAGATGATAGAAATATAAGATCTGATAATGTTGGAGTCTTGACAAGTAACAGACTGATTTGGAGGAAAATTGTAGATAGGAAGTTAGTAATGATGTAATTTTTTCATGTAGTACTGTCATATCCTGTACACACCTTAAGGGTACATGGCAGGAATTTGATGATGATGATAAATAAATTATAAATTCGTATTTTCATTGTTAGTCTGAGAACTTTTCAGACCAGCCTCGTATTTCCATATTTAATTTGCCATCTTTGCTAAATATTGTGGGTAAATAGCTGAAATGTGTTTCTTTTTCTATAAGTTAACCATTCTGGATACTGTTGATGTTTTCGATATTTGTACCTTTTTCATTAACTTTTTATTGCTGATTTTCATACCAAATTTATTACAACAGTTATTCAATTTAGTCAGTTAGTCTTGCAGACTTGTGCTGGATTTATTCAGAAATATAACATCAAATGATGTTGAGCTAAGATTAACATCACCAATTTTCATATCAGATTTAATACTATTTTTCTACATGTGATCCATATAGATGTGGAGATAATGTGTGCATTATTGCCCACCTGATTTTACTTCAAACCATCTTCCTACACCTCCTTCAATTCTGTCTGCTGACTTACAGCTTAAATAGACTATGTACTGCCTGATATAACATCCCGTTTATGCTGTATAACTGTAGTGTTTTGAAGAACTTTCTTCTTGGCACCTGGTCATATGCATTTTCCAGCTCGACAAAAGTTAAATACAAATTCTCATTATAATCCCAAGATTTCTCAGCTGTTTTTCTTAAAGTGAAAATCTGATCCTGACAACCTCTGTTTAGCCTGAATCCAGCTTGTTTTTCACCAAGCTTCCCTTCCACAATTTTTCTTAGCTGTTTCTTGTATAAATCTTACTAGGAACACTCAGTAGGGAAATACCTCTGTAATTCTCACATTCAGTTTTATTTCCCTTTTTATAGATAGGTATTATGAGAGCTCTGCTGCAGCCCTGCTCTGCTGGAATTTGACCCTCTGACCAGGCCTTCTGAATTACAATTCAGCCACTATAAAACTTTTATACCCCCCATATTTGAGCATTTTTGGCTGAATTTTGTCTACTCCAACTACCTTTCCACATTTCAGGTTTTTAGTGATTTTTTTTTTCTACTTCAAGTATGAATATGTATTTCTGACGGCATTCCTGTTGGGAGTTTTCTACCATCGTGCTGACACTGCTTGTTTCATCTAGTAGTCTTTCAAAGTAATCACTCCAAACATAGAATATCATTATCTTCAGTTTTTATGTCACTTTTATCATCTGATTCCTTTTACAGTACTTTTTCCTCCATTTTTATGCTTTTTCGATAGTCTCCAGAATATTTTATCATCTTTCTGATATTTATTTTCTATGTTCTTACCATAGTCTTCCCATGACTTTTGTTTAGCTAATTTTACACAGGGCTTTGCTTTTGTATAATTTTCTCTGTATTCCCTAAGAGCACAAGCTGACTTGGTTGGTATGAAGTTTCTATATGCTTTCTTCTTTTCCTTGACTACTTTATCTTCCTGAGTCCACCATGGAGGTCTGATTTTTCTATCCTTACAACTTCATATTCCTCTCTGAATGTTTGTTTTCTTTAGGATTTGCCACTGAATTCCCAAGGTTTAGTTTTTGTTTTGAAATTTTTAAATTTTTTCTCCAATGATGTTTGTGTATTTGAGTCTACAGTTCACCTCTGAAAGCTGCTCACCCTTACTTCATTTTAAAACTTCCTTACACACTCCTCTTTTCAATCCTGTTTCAAAACTAAATAGTGATCACTTCATATTTCAAATCCTTTGTATACTCTTGTTTGTCCCAAACCAGTGGGAAAACATCACTGTCAACTATAACATAGTCAGTGAGACTTTTCTTATTTCTTGCATCTTCTCTCCATTTGAATTTGTGCACATTTTTATGTTGAAATATGGTTAGTAATAATTAATCCATATCTTGATCAGAAATACAGCAGACATTTACGATTATTTTTAGTTTGCATTTTTTTTCCAAATTTTCCTGAAACATTTCTATATGTCTGGTAATCATTTCCTACTCTGCTGTTTAAATCTCCAACAAGGACCAATTTTTCCTTTCACTGAGCCAGCTGCCTTCTCTAATGTATCAAAAAATTCTTCCATTTCTTTCTTGATAGAACCTTCTTTGGTTCCCTAAGTACAAATAAGTCTCATTGTCCAGTTCCCAGTTCTAATATTTTTTCACATCACTGTATGTGATATTGCCTGCCATTCAAGAAGATTATCCTCATATATTGTTGAATACAATGGCTACTTCCTCTTTTCGCTTGTTTTTGTCTTCTTTGTTTCAGTCATGTCTGTTATGTCGATCTGGTAGTTATCCAGTTCTTCTGTTAGCTCCATTTCCTTTTCCATTAATGTTTCTTATATTGATAGTACCAAACCTGATATTGAGTCGGGATGTGTTCTGGGATTTGTCCCAGTAGCTGAATTTTTGCTATTTGCCCTGGTTCCCTGACAAAAACAATGGGGGCCTTGATTAACTGGGCAATGCCACAGTTAAACAAGGACATGAAATTCTGTCCTGTTCTACCATCATATTACATTGTGATTTATGCTAATAAGAATACAATTTGGTTGACTGAATCCCAAATTGCCAGCCTATCCTTATTCATTTGGTATCCAGGTAGATACCTAACAGGCTGCACCACAAGAATGTGAGTATTGGACATTAGGTCAGAAGCCCCAGTTGGCTATGTTGAGATCTCTCAGTTATACAGCCTAGACTAGGGGTTGCCAAAGTTATTTGCCCGTCGACCCCCTTCAAGAGTTTCTTGACTTTTTATCGACCCCATGTATTTTACTATTACGTAATTATAATAGGACAAGCAAAAAAAGACGCTTATGTGAGTTTTTAGATTGTTTATTTTATAGTTACATTGTTTATTATATATATTATTATATTACTATTACTACTACTATTACTATCACTAGTAATATCACTGGTATTACTAGTGATATTAATAAACTACTGGTATTAATATCACTGGTATTACTACCAGTGCTGCTCAACTCTTCAACATAGAGAAGTTTAGTTCGTGAATGAATAACGATTGAATTATAATATGTATGTTGATGAATTTTAGAACATTAACGCTCACTTGTATGTCGATGCGCAAAAATGAGACTGGGATCGAATACTTGTAAGTATCAGTAAATAAGAACCACGCATGTGTTGCAATCTCACTCCCACTGTGCCGGCCGGCAGGAACCACCAACATCCGTTTATTGGTAAATACGTCATTTAGGCCTACTTGATTGGCCTCAGTAACTATTTTCATGACCTTACTCCATCTTACAGGTCCTATTCATGGACCTGTAAGATGGAGGTACTGATCCCACGATTCACTCTTAATTGCATTGTCATTACCTCCATGTCTTTTGTTATGGAGGTAATCCAAGTTAACCGAATTAAATATTACCCATACAATGATGTCTTATATTTTTCTGTCAACCCCTGAGCCCGAATCGACCCCTTTGGTGACCACTGGCCTAGACTCTTAAGCATCCCTCCATAAAAAAACACCAGAACATTGTGTAATGCTGTAAGATAAACTACACAAATTGGTCATTATTAAAACACTTAAGGAAATGAACAACGTAGTTAAGGATATAAATTAAATTATACTTTAATAAATATTTTCCGATATTTCGGCAACGTCACATTACCATCTTCTAAAGGAACTTGCAAAAAAAAAGGCAAATTGGTCAGTTCAGAATTATAAAATATATTCGAGCTGTTTAAAAATGCCAGTTCCTTTGTGCCAAGAAAAACCTGTACAGCAGATTTATGCTAATATAGATAGATAATATAGATTCATTCCTACCTTGCCATCAGGTGCAAGAGGTGATATCATAGATACGCAGGATGATGAAGATGTTAAATAATCTGGACTGACATTCATTGTTACTACAGAAGAAATGGTAGATTCTGATGACTTTTCAAAAACTAGAAAATAATAGATTATTGTCATCAGGACCTAAAGTTTTGATTGGCAGGTGAGTATTGACTGAAGCATCAGAAACTGCTAGGGACCATACACTGGTATGTACAGATTCACCTGACAGTTAGTCTTCATCAACCAGGTCAAGACTACTTGAAAGTTAATGTAGATGACCATACTTGCTAGGTAGGTCTGACTCCTTATCCTTTAATGACACCAATTTACCGTGACACTGTCTCTTGAGTTATGAAATGATGTTTTCAAATATTCACCTAGTTTCATTCTGCTAAGTGGTATGGAAACTAGTGTTTCAGGAAGCTTAACCTCTGACAACTTCTTCCTAACATCACCTATATCAGACTGTAAATTAGATGGTTCAATTCTTGATGGCATTTGGTTTTTTGTAATATTGTGATCCAATTCCATCACAGGTCTTTTTGAACGATTTCCCTCTTCGACTATTATTTATGTGTCTCCATAGTTGACTGCAGCTTTCTTTGACCACATGACTATTTATATTCACGTTCCTTGCTTCCTGATGATCATTATCTGAAGCTCCCTGCTGTGTGCCTTCCATTGTATCTTACTACTTGCTAGCAACTTCCAAAACATCTTTAATTTTGAACAACTCTGCAGTATTTAACAGTGATGGAAACATATCTTGCAAAATATGTACCAAGGCAAAATATTTATTTTGCAGTGACATCATTAAATGTCACAACAGAATGATTACTGAGTTCTCTAAAAAATAAGCTGTAGAGAAGTGCTTGTGGATAGAACTTTTTTGTGATCCTTAAGGGTCATTCCCTTACACAATAATTATCAAAAGTAGTTAATATATTAGATTTATGATTGCACCCTTTCAAGCAAATTTTCTTTCTGCAACCATTTCATCATATTAAGTACTGAACTAACATTAAAACGACATACAGTAGCGAACAAATTAATCTGAACACTCGCATTTTAAAGAAAAATTTTGATTTTGCTAGAAAATAAGTACAAAAAAATTAAACTCTAACTTTACCTAATAATTTATATGTGCTCCTCTGTTCCTAATAAGTTCATTAATTTGTCTCAAGTCTCTTTTTCATTATGGCACACAAATTATCAGGAGAGTTACCTAGACACTAAAGCAATTGAATGTTGTGATTTTTAAGGAACTCGCTTTTTTGAAGTGAGCTGTGGAGTGAGATCCTGTTAGGAGATGAGTTCTTTGTCTTTCTAGAACTGTGGGACCACTCTTTTTTCCAATATTTTTATGTATTGGTCACTTTTCGTCATACCATCAACAGGTACAAGTGATCCTGGACTGTCATGTGTAAAACAACCCCAGAACATCTTTTTAGCTTGTTGTTTAGGAGCTTGTTGAAGGTGGGTGAGAGAAGTCTTCTCTGCTGCTGATTTGCAAACATAGGGTACTCGCTCTCCTTAGACAAAGAAATGTCTCTCATCTGAAAATATGATCTCCCACATCTGAACAGCCCAATCTTTGTACACTTTTGCCCACTGGAGCCTCTTTTTCTGCATAGCTTTTATCAACAGTTGTTTATTTTTTTGGTCTGTGGGCAGTTCTCTCTGATTGCAACAATCTTTGATGGACTGTCATGTCAGAAACATTAATTGCACTAGCTGTCAAGTCTCTGTTTAATTTTACAGCTGAAATCTTGGATTCATTTCGCTTTTCCTAACTAGTAAACAATCTTGAGTAAGTGCATTCCTGTTTTGCCCACATTTTCTTTTTCTGTTTGTAGAAAAGGTACCTGTCTCTCTAAGCCTCTTTAAATTTGCATTAACAGTATCTAAACCACAGAAAACTTATTGGCAGTTTGTCTTTGAGTTATGGAGGTGTGCTGAGTAAGAGCACGTAATTTTTGAATGCTTTCTTGGAGATGTATGCAAACTTTTATTAGGATTCCTTAACCAGATTGAGTAGGATAGTGCCATTGACAGAATTCCTATAGCAGTTACATGTAATGTATGCACATGTACCGTACTGGAATATGCTCCTACTGAAATTAGTTAGACTTAGCTGCTTGAACATTTGCTACTACTACAGTTTCATAAAGTACACTCACCAAAAACCAATTTTTATTTATTTATTTGTATGGAGTTCCCTCCCTTTTCTCCCCCGTCCCTATTGGGGCGAGTTGTGTCCCCTCATGGGGGGGGAGGTTAAGTATTTATGGCTGTAGATCAGTGTGTGTTCAAGGGGCTGGTTTGCCTACTTGCGGGATGAAAAACTCCAGATAAACTGGGGGAAAAACCCTGCTGTTCACGCCCAAGACCAGCTAACTTGGCTATGGTTGAGGAAGATCCTTAAGCCCCTCACATCAGCGACAGGAATTGAACCTAGGACACTCCTTCCCCAGGCATATAGTTGCAAAGCGCAAAGCCACTAGACTAACCGCACGGACCACCAAAAACCAATAGACAATTTACACAAACCTATATACAATGTGCTCAACCTAAATATCATGATATAAAAAGAAATACTCCACAAGAAGAATATTTCACTAAAAAACATGAACAAGTTTAGAGTACTAAATCAACGGGCACCCATACATCACAGTGCTATCGCCATTTACATATGAATGTTAAATATATATTTAAAATCTTGTAAAAATGCTTTTGCTCAACACAGAAGTGATATATATTCAGGCAGGTTGAAGGGAAATGTGGGATGTGAACATGTTAAACCTATGAAATATATGAGATACTCTGATACTTTCTATTATATTTCATTTTTAAAAAATGTTGGTTGCAACCATAAACTGATTTCATAGGCCACCAACAGGCCACAATCTGCAGTTAAAAAAAACACTGGTCTAGATATTACACTAAACAAATCTGCCTCTGCAACTTGTTGACGTTAGCATCAGTTAACTGACACCATGCAGGCTGAAAGTAATTAATCAGAGTGAACGGATTAGAGTAATATGGGAGTGGAGACATTTAAGGGTCAAAGCTGTATAACTGAGATAAGACCTCCACATAGCCTTTAAAGGAATGCAGAGAACTGACCAGGGCTTCTGACCTAATGTCCAGTCCTCACCTTCTCGTGGTGCACCCTGTTGTGTATCTACCTGGATACTGAATGAACGAGGATGGGCTGGCAATTTGGGCTGGCAGTTTGAGAACAGGAATCAAACCTTGGAGATTCAGTGGCAAACTCTGAAGAAAACATTGATTGATTCTGCCAGAGAGGCATGTGGTGAGGTTATCTGTAAGGATAAAAAAAATCAGAACTCCCTGGTGGACGCAGGAAGTTAAAGAGGCAGTGAAGGAAAAGAAGAAAGCATACCAAAAGTTCCTGTCAAATAAGTCAGCTTGTGCTCTTAGAGAATATAGAGACAAATGCAAGAATGCTAAACACTGTGTAAAACTAGCTAAACAAAAGTCATGGGAGGACTTTAGCAAGAATATAGAAAATAAATATCAAGAAGGTGGCAAAATATTTTGGAGGCTGTTGTTGAAGCTTAGAAATGGAGGAAAGAGTACTGTGAAAAGACTTAGAGATGATAAAGGTGACATGAAAACGGGAGAAAAAGATATCCTTGAAGTATGAAGTAATTACTTCGAGAAATTGCTGAATGAAACAAGCAGTGATAGCACAGTGGTAAAAAACACTCAACAGGAATACATATCGATACTTGAAGTAGAAAAAGCCATCAAAGGTTGAAATGTGGAAAGGCAGTAGGAGTAGATGATATTCGACCAGAAATGCTGAATTATGCTGGTATAAAAGTCTTGCAGTGGCTGCACTGCATAGTTCAGAAGGCAAGGGGACGAATTCCCGATGATTGGAGTAGAGCTCTAATAGTACCTATATATAAAAAGGGAAATAAAACTGAATGTGAGAATTACAGAGGTATTTCCCTAAAACGGTTGAGAAGAATTGTGGAAGAAAAGCTTGGTGAAGAACATGCTTTTCTTCCACAGGTCAAATAGAGGATTCAGGTCAAAAAGAGGCTGTCATAATCAGATCTTCACTTTATGATAAATAGTGGAGAAATCATGGGAATATAACAAAGATCTCTATTTGAGTTTTGTAGATCTAGAAAAGGCGTATGATAAGGTGCCAAGAGAGAAGCTATTCAATACGCTACAGTTATATGTTGTCAATGGGGCATTATATTAAGCAATACTTAGTCTTTATTTGAGTTGTAAGTCAGCAGTTAGAATTGATGTAAGTACAGGAAGATGGTTTAATGTTAAATCTGGTGTGAGACAATGATGTACCTCTGTTATTCATTATATATATGGATCGCATTATGAAGGAAAGTGGTATTAAACATGATATCAGAATTGGAGATGTTAATGTGAGCGCTTTGCTTTATGCGGATGATGCTATACTTCTAAATAAATCCTGCAAGATTCCTTGACTAAATTGAATAACTGTTGTAATTGTAATAGATATGGTATGAAGGTCAGCAATAAAAAGACAAAGACAATGAAAATAGGCAGAATCATTGAACAATGCAGTTGAAAATGTCAAGATGGTAAATTAAATATGGAAATAGGCAACAGAATCAATAAAGCTGGTTTAGTAGGAAGTCGATTGAATAAATTTATATGGAATAAGAGAGAAATTCGTCGGAACACTAAATTAGCTGTATACAAGACAGTGTTCAAACCAGTTTTAACTTATGGATTAGAGAACTGGGTCAGAAGTAAAACACCTGACCAAAGACTAGAGACCACAGATATGAGAATCCTGAGAAAGAATCGAGGCGTGAACAGATGGCATCAATGGCAATATCATATTAAAAACGACGATATTAGGAAAGATCTTGACATTGTCAGCATCCAGGAATGTGTTAGCAGATCTAATCTCAGGTGGTATGGTCATTTAAACAGACTGGGCAAGGAAAGATCGGCAAAACAAGTGTTCTCTGCCAGGTTGGCAGGAAAACGACCCAGAGGAAGACCAAGATACAGGTGGATTGATATGGTACAACGCGCCTTAGAAGATAGAAATATAAGATCTGATAATCTTGGAGTCTTGACAAGTGACAGACTGATTTGGAGGAAAATTGTAGATAGGAAGTTAGTAATGATGTAATTTTTTTCATGTAGTACTATCATATCTTGTGCACCCTTTGAAGGTACATGGCAGGAATTTGATAATGATGATGACATTGTAGAAATTACTATATAAAATAAGTGACTAGTATGATTTATCATATTTGTTTTTATGGTACATCGAGAAATGATGTACCATAAAATTAGAAAATTTTATGGTACATGATTAACTCTAAATTAGAAAATCTGAAACGAAAAATTTTGTGCATGCAGTTACTAGGCATTTGCTCTTCCTTTATGACCAGTGTGCATATGCATAGCTTAGAGGAAATATTGCTAATAAATCTATCCCAAGCATCTTGATAAACTTTTTCTTGCAATTTTTTTTCTATATTTCTTTTAATTCTGTAAAATTCTAGCGAATCTAGTGTTTGTTTCTGCAATTCTAGCTGGTAATTTTTTTGTTTTTCTTCTGTAGCTGTTGCTCTTTCATAATATTGCTATTTTCAAAATTTTAATCCCTTTTTCTCTTGATCTTGTTATCCCAATAACCTCTTGTGCTGTTTGTTTTATTAATTTGCATAAGTGTATCCATTCTTCATTTTTGTCTGAGAATTTGAGTACTGCATCAGTCAATTTTGATACAGATTTCTAATACGATCTCCTTGTTGTAGGTAAGTTTTGTAGTTTTTTTTCCCACATTTTTTTATTTTCATGAGATTCTCATGATTTTTGTGATTTCCTCTAGCTAATACTATTTTTTGTGATTACCAGAAAATAGTCTGAATATATATCGTCACCTCTACAAACTGTTGTTTTTCTTACTTATGAAGGTTGTATATTGTTAACATTTGTATAGTCTATTAATGATCATAGTATTCTGGCACTCCATGTATACTTATAGATATCGTTTTTGAAAAATGATTTGATTTTTAATTTGTAAAATGATGAGAAATCTCTTAAAATTGAGTTATTTTCTTTTGGTTTATTAGCTAATCATAAATATTAAAAATTCTACACTGTGGAGATCTACATTAATAAAAGTTGCACTTTTATTAATGAAAGATTTTTAATTCTGGTCTTTCATTGTTGATCTCTGATTATAGCTACACCATAGCTTACTCTACACCACTATATATCATTACTGCCATTTCTACAGTTCACTTTAATTTTTTCTTAGTTTGTTAATACTGCAAGATTTATCTTTCTCTTTTTACTGCTTGTTGAGTTTTGTTTCTTTCCTAGCTAAGCTGCTAACATTTCAAGTAGCAACATTTAGTATATCCATTATTCCAAATAGTTTACCCATATTCTTGCTGTTGCTTCAAGTAAATTCATTCTGTTTTTTACTTTGGATGCTTCTGAGTTTATCATTTTATTATTATGAGAGGAAACCTCCACATAGCCTTTAAAGGAATTCAGACAACCGACCAGGGTTTCTGACCTAATGTCCAATCATCACCTTCTTGTGGTGCACCCCGTTGGGTATCTACCTGGATACTGAACGAACGAGGATGGGCTGGCAATTTGGGATTTAGCCAACCAAATTGTATTCTTACTGGTTAAACCAAAATACAAAATGATGGTACAACATGACAAAATTTTATGCCGGCTGGGGTGTCACCTGGTTAAACAAGGTCCCTGTTGTTTTCGCCAGGGAACCAGGGTGAACAGCGAAAAGTCAGCTACTGGAACAAATCTGAAAACACACCCCCACTCAACATCACCAGAGTTAAAGATAAGTACTATCAACATAAGAAACCTGAATTGCAAAGAAATGGAGCTAGCTGAGGAATTAGAAAAGTACCAGATCCGACATAATAGCGGTGACTGAAACAAAAAAGACAAAAACTGGTGAGATCTTTTTGAGCAATAAATACAAAATGTTATATTCAGGCAATGACAATCAAGGAAAAGAAGGAGTAGCCATAGTATTCAACACAAAATACGAGGCTAATCTTCTTGAATGGCAGGCAGTCTCAAGTAGAGTAATGGGGCAAATATGAGAAGAATGGCGAACTGCACAATGAGACTTATTTGTGCCTAGTTTTACTAAGGTTCTACTAAGGTAGAAGTGGAGAAATTTTTTGAGGATTTAGAGAAAGCATCTGACACAATGAAAAATGTAAAGTTGGTCCTTGTTGTGGATCTAAATAGCAGAGTAGGAAATGATTGTCAGAAATACAAAAATATTTTGGGAAAATTTGGAGAAAAGAGCAAAGCTAATAATGATGGCAAATATCTTTTGCGTTTCTGCTCAAGACATGGACTGGTTATTACTAACACCATGTGCCAACATAAAAATGTGCACAAATTCACATGGACAGAGAAGAGGCAAGGAATAAGAAAAGTCTCATTGACTATGTTATTGTTGATAGTGATGTTTTCTCCCTGGTGCAGGACACCAGAGTGTACAGAGGATATGAAATTGGAAGTGATCACTATTTAGTCTTGAGCAGGATAAAATTGAATTTCATATTGAAAAGAATAACATGTAAGAAAGCTTTAAAGCGAATAAAAGTTGAGCAGCTCTCAGATGTGAACTATAGACTAAAATACAGAAAGATTATTGAAAAGAAAATGAAAGAGTTTGAGAACAGGAATCAAACCTTGGAGATTCAGTGGCAAGCCTTGAAGAAAACCCTGATTGATTCAGCTAGAGAGGCATGTGGTGAAGTTGTCTGCAAGGATAGAAAAATTAGAACTACATGGTGGACAGAGGAAGTTAAAGAGGCAGTGAAAGAAAAGAAGAAAGCATATGAAAAGTTCCTGGCAAATAAGTCGGCTTGTGCTCTTAGAGAATACAGAGACAAATGTAAGAAAGCTAAACACTGTGTAAAACTAGCTAAACAAAAGTCATGGGAGGACTTTGGCAAGAACATAGAAAATAAATATCAAGAAGGTGGCAAAATATTCTGGTGGTTGTTGAAGAAGCTTAGGAATGAGTTCTGTAAAAGGAGTTAGAGATGATAAAGGTGACATGAAAACAGGAGAAAAAGATATCCTTGAAGTATGGAGTAATTACTTTGAATAACTGCTAAATGAAACAAGCAGTGAGGACAGCACACTGGTAAAAAACACTGACCAGGCCTGCAGTCAGGAATACATATCGATACTTGAAGTAGAAAAAACCATAAAGGCTTAAAATGTGGAAAGGCAGTAGGAGTAGATGATATTTGACCAGAAATGCTGAAGTACGGTCGTATAAAAGTCTTATAGTGACTCAGTGGTGCATCCAGAGGGGACAAGAGGCTCCGGCAAACCCCCCCCCCCCGAAGAAAAGGAAAAAAACACTAGAAAATTTTCCAAAAATCTATTTCTATACTACTTATGAATTAGCGATCACTGCAGATGCTCAGTCATAGGTCGTAGGCGACATAGTGTGTATTCACAAATTGTCTACTCAACTCGGCCCTCCCCAAAAGGTTAAATCATGAGTGCTCGTCTCCCTCCAAGATTAAATCCTGAGTGCGCAAGTGCAGTGGCTGCACTGCATAGTTCATAATGCTTGGACAGAGGGACTAATTCCCGATAATTGGAGTAGAGCTCTCATAGTACCCATATATAAAAAGGGAAATAAAACTGAATGTGAGAATTACAGAGGTATTTCCCTACTGAGTGTTCCTGGTAATGACAATCAAGGAAAAGAAGGAGTAGCCACAGTATTCAACACAAAATACGAGGCTAATCTTCTTGAATGGCAGTCAGTCTCAAATAGAGTAATGTGGGCAAATATGAGAATGGGGAACTGGACAATGAGACTTATTTGTGCCTATGGTCCCACAGAAGGTTCTACTAAGGAAGAAGTGGAAGAATTTTTTGATGCTTTAGAAAAAGCAACTGACACAATGAAAAAGGAAAAGTTGGTCCTTGTTGGGGATCTAAATAGCAGAGTAGGAAATGATTGTGAGACATACAAAAATATTTTGAGAAAATTTGGAGAAAAGAGGAAAGCTAATAATAATGGCAAATATCTGTTGGATTTCTGCTCAGGACATGGACTGGTTATTACTAACACCATGTTCCAACATAAAAATGTGCTCAAATTCACATGGAGAGAAGAGGCTAGGAATAAGAAAAGTCTCATTGACCATGTTATTGTTGATAGTGATGTTTTCTCCCTGGTGCAGGGCACCAGAGTGTACAGAGGATTTGAAATTGGAAGTGATCACTATTTAGTCTTGAGCAGGATAAAATTGAATTTCATATTGAAAAGAATAACATGTAAGAAAGTTTTAAAGCAAATAAAAGTTGAGCAGCTCTCAGATGTGAACTGTAGGCTAAAATACACAAAGATTATTGAAGAAAAAATGAAAGAGTTTGAGAACAGGAATCAAACCTTGGAGATTCAGTGGCAAACTCTGAAGAAAACATTGATTGATTCTGCCAGAAAGGCATGTGGTGAGGTAAGTATAAAAAAATCAGAACTCCCTGGTGGACGCAGGAAGTTAAAGAGGCAGTGAAGGAAAAGAAGAAAGCATACCAAAAGTTCCTGTTCAAATAAGTCAGCTTGTGCTCTTAGAGAATATAGAGACAAATGCAAGAATGCTAAACACTGTGTAAAACTAGCTAAACAAAAGTCATGGGAGGACTTTAGCAAGAATATAGAAAATAAATATCAAGAAGGTGGCAAAATATTCTGGAGGTTGTTGACGAAGCTTAAGAATGGAGGAAAGAGTGCTGTAAAAGGAATTAGAGAAGATGACATGAAAACGGAAGAAAAAGATATCCTTGAAGTATGGAGTAATTACTTTGAAAAACTGCTAAATGAAACAAGCAGTGATGACAGCACAGTGGTAAAAAAAACTGACCAGGCATGCAGTCAGGAATACATATCCATACTAGAAGTAGAAAAAGCCATCAAAGGCTTGAAATGTGGAAAGGCAGCAGGAGTAGATGATATTCGACCATAAATGCTGAAGTATGGTGGTATAAGAGTCTTACAGTGGCTGCACTGCATAGTTCAGAAAGCCTGGACAGAGGGACGAATTCCCGATGATTGGAGTAGAGCTCTCATAGTACCCATATATAAAAAGGGAAATAAAACTGAATGTGAGAATTACAGAGGTATTTCCCTACTGAGTGTTCCTGGCAAGATCTATGCAAGTATACTTGAGAAACGGTTGAGAAGAATTGTGGAAGAAAAGCTTGGTGAAGATCAAGCTGGATTCAGGCCAAATAGAGGCTGTCAGGATCAGATCTTCACTTTACGACAAATAGTCGAGAAAGCATGGGAATATAACAAAGATCTGTATTTAAGTTTTGTCGATCTGGAAAAGGCATATGACAAGGTGCCAAGAGAGAAGCTATTCAATACGCTTCAGTCATATGGTGTCAATGGGGCATTATATCAAACAATACTTAGTCTTTATTTGAGTTGTAAGTCAGCAGTTAGAATTGAAGGAAGTACAGGAAGATGGTTTAATGTTAAATCTGGTGTGAGACAAGGATGTACATTATCCCCTCTGTTATTCATTATCTATATGGATCACATTATGAAGGAAAGTGGTATTAAACATGATATCAAAATTGGAGATGTTAATGTCAGCTCTTTGCTTTATGCGGATGATGTTATACTTCTAAATAAATCTGCTACAAGTCTGCAAGATTCTCTGACTAAATTGAATAGCTGTTGTAATAGATATGGTATGAAGGTCAGCAATAAAAAGGCAAAAACAATGAAAATAGGCAGAATCATTGAAAATGTCAACTGTGTTATGAATGCAGAACCTGTGGAACAAGTAAAACATTTCAGCTATTTAGGCACGATTTTTACTGAAGATGGTAAATTAAATATAGGAATAGTCAACAGAATCAGCAAAGCTGGTATGGTGGGAAGTCAATTGAATAAATTCATATGGAATAAGAGAGAAATCAGTCAGAACACTAAATTAGCTGTGTACAAGACAGTGTTCAAACCAGTTTTAACTTATGGATCTTAGAGCTGGGTCAGAAGTAAAACATTTGACCAAAGACTAGAGACCACAGATATGAGAGTCCTGAGAAAGATTATAGGCATGAACAGATGGTATCAATGGCATTATCATATTAAAAACGAGGATATTAGGAAAGAACTTGACATTGTCAGCATCCAGGAATGTGTTAGCAGAGCTTATCTCAGGTGGTATGGTCACTTAAACAGAATGGGCGAGGAAAGATAAACGACCCAGAGGAAGACCAAGATATAGGTGGATTGATACGTACAAAATGCTTTAGAGAATAGAAATATAAGATCTGATAATGTTGGAGTCTTGACAAGTAACAGACTGATTTGGAGGAAAATTGTAGATATGAAATTAATGATGTAATTTTTTTCATGTAGTACTATCATATCCTGTACACCCCTTGAGGGCACATGGCAGGAATTTGATGATGATGATGTTCCTGGTAAGATATATGCAAGTATACGTGAGAAACGGTTGAGAAAAATTGTGGAAGAAAAGCTTGGTGAAGAAAAAGCTGGATTCAGGTCAAATAGAGGCTGTCAGGATCAGATCTTCACTTTATGACAAATATTGGAGTAATCATGGGAATATAACAAAGATCTGTATTTAAGTTTTGTCGATTTTGAAAAGGCATATGACAAAGTGCCAAGAGAGAAGCTATTCAATATGCTACAGTTATATGGTGTCAATTTTGGCATTATATCAAGTAATACTTTAGTCTTTATTTCAGTTGTAAATCAGCAGTTAGAATTGAAGGAAGTGCAGGAAGATGGTTTAATGTTAAATCTGGTGTTAGACAAGGATGTACATTATCCCCTCTGTTATTTATTATCTATAAGGATCACATTATGGAGGAAAGTGGTGTTAAACATGATATCAAAATTGGAGATGTTAATGTCAGTTCTTTGCTTTATACGGATGAGATTATACATCTAAATAAATCTGCTAGTAGTCTGCAAGATTCACTGACTAAATTGAATAACTGTTATAATTGTAATAGATATGGTATGAAGGTCAGCAATAAAAAGACAAAGACAATGAAAATAGGCAGAATCAGTGAAAATGTCAACTGTGTTGTGAATGGAGAACCTGTGGAACAAGTAAAACATTTCAGCTACTTAGGCACATATTTTAGTGAAGATGGTAAATTAAATATAGAAATAGACAACAGAATCAACAAAGCTGGTATGGTAGGAAGTCAACTGAATAAATTTATATGGAATAAGGGAGAAATTAGCCAGAACACTAAATTAGCTGTATACAAAGTGTTCAAACCAATTTTAACTTATGGATCTGAGAGCTGGGTCAGAAATAAAACACTTGACCAAAGACTAGAGACCGCAGATATGAGAGTCCTGAGAAAGATTCGAGGCGTGAACAGATGGCATCAATGGCAATATCATATTAAAAACGAGGATATTAGGAAAGAACTTGACATTGTCAGCATCCAGGAATGCGTTAGCAGAGCTAATCTCAGGTTGTATAGTCACTTAAACAGAATGGGCGAGGAAAGATTAGCAAAGCAAGTGTTCTCTGCCAGGTTGGCAGGAAAACGACCCATGGGAAGACCAAGAAATAGGTGGATTGATGTGGTACAAAGTGCCTTAGACGATAGAAATGTAAGATCTGATAATGTTGGAGTCTTGACAAGTAACAGACTGATTTGGAGGAAAATTGTAGATAGGAAGTTAGTAATGATGTAAATTTTTCATGTAGTACTGTCATATCCTGTACACCCCCCGTTGAGGGTACATTGCAGGAATTTGATGATGATATTTTTATTATTTATTATTATTTTTTTTAAGAGACAGTATTACTGACCTCTTGCTCAGTCCCCATCCTGGAGGACTAGGGTGTCTCTCTTAGTTTGGCACCTCTCCCTTGACTTGTCTGGCTATGGTGAACTGGTAGTCATCGTGCTACTGGCTTAGCTCTCAGGAGTAACTCATTGCCAAAATTAATGCATCAAATTATATTTTCGAAAAATCAGTGTTGTGTTTACTGTTCTTCCTATTATTATTTATTGACTCTGCTTCTTCAAACAATGGTACAGCATTTCTACTACTATTCACTGTGTGGAACTCCCATTGACTTATATATTATTATTCTAATATGGTATCTCTTTGGAGTCCAGAGCCTCATCATAGGAGACCCACACTAACTTTTATACACACGACCTATCATATCCCTCCTTAAACTCACTGTCAGGTCATTCATAACTAATTCTGGCAATCCATTCCACTCATTCATTCCAAAAAATCTAGTCCACACACCCTTACATGGATAACCTCTGGTTCTCTTCTTCTTTTCTCTTTCATCATCTGTGTGGATGATGATGAGGCCGAACGAACTCTTTCCACTTCCATCTGTCCCTGGAGAGTCCGAACGGTTCTGTCCAGTTTGGTGTCATTTGTTGTGATTTGGTTTTCAAGTCCTCTTTTATTTCGTCTATCCATCTAATTCTGGGCCTATTCTCTATTTGTCATGTATTGGAAAAATTTCCTTTTTATCAATTTTATAAAAACTCCTTTAATATCTTGTAAGTTTCTATTCATGTCACCTGTTTTCCACCTATCAGCTAAACTTTATAATCTACACACACCTTCAACCTGTCCTGATAGAACATTCCGCAGACCTGTTACCAGCATGGTCACTTGTCTCTGCATCCTCTCAACCATCTCCTAATTCCCAAGAAACATCAGTGATCAAATCTGTGCACTATAGTCAGATGTAGCCAAGTCATAGCCTTATAAAGAGGGATAATAATCTTTACTTCCTAGTTTTTTTTTTTCTTCAAAATCCAGTTAATCCTCAGCTGTTTTACCAACTTTGTAATATGTCCCTGAACTTCAACTCTCAGTGCACCATTATCTCCTATTTACAGACCAATTAATGAGATATTAATCCCATCTCATATGTTAAGGGTGTATATATCAGAAAAAAAATAGCCAAAGTTCTCAGCAAATATGATTTCCATGCTATTTTCAAACCTTTCATTCAGCTAGCTACTTTCATATTGTTCTCCTAAAGATCATCTACATCCTGTTGAACATTCTGGAGTGTATAAAGTGTCTTGTGCCTGCAGTTTGCCATACTTTAGACAGACTGGTAGATTAGTTAACATTTGCCTTGAAGAACCCAAAAATTATAATCAAGATCATCTGTATAGCAAGTCATGATTGGCAGACCATGCTCTGGGATCAGATGGAGAAAAACATCTATATTACATTGAAGTCATTACAGATTTGAGAGGCTATTCTTAGAATCAGCATCAGCTATGAAGCACTCTCCCAACCTTGAGTATGGTTGTATTAATTTACCAAAGATCTGGGAGACTTGTCCTATTAAGAGCTAATAGCCAGACCTCTCTGAATTAATTTAGTAGTTGTCTGATCTATAGAGCGTGTCATAAAAGGACATTAGGTGTCAGTTAGTGTTAGTTAAATTGTTTCTGCAATTACCGCTAAGCATTATTATGAAGTTTTTATTTTAACTGGTCTGTAGTTTTTTACTTAGAGCCTCTGTAGCTCAGTCAGTATAGTCAAAGCCCTTTGGTCAGAAAGACCTGGGTTCAATTCCTGTCCATGACATGAGGAACCTTTACTGGTCTCTTTTGACTAAAGGTTAGTTAGCCAGTCTCTCTAATTTATTTTTTAAAATCTGGGTATGCAATCTGATACTGTTTGCCTTATGATAACACCTTGAGCATTTTCCATACAAGGAATTTGCTTTCCCTTGCAGTTTTTTTTAAGTTTGTAAATATGAATTATTAAAAAAATAATAATAATAATAGACAACAAAATTAGATTTTTAAGAACAGGTGAAGGGCTCAGAGTTTGATCATATAAAAAAAATTAAAATTAAAATATTAGAAGGAAATTAGGTATTTATAGTTGTTGCAACTGGTCTCCATCCCATCATCCTGTCTCGAGAGAGACAGGATGATGGGGGTGGAGCCAATTTGCAACATGTAAAGACTAGTGAAGCTAGAACATGCAGATGTCTAATCCTTGATAAGTAGAAAAAGAATTCATGGAAGTGCATCCTAGTTTACTTTGCTAGTAGTATAATTAACACATATATTAACTTGATCATTGAAAGTACTGAGGCATTTTGAAAGTCAGTCATTTATCATTTGTTTACTATCTCTCTTTAGGTTGTGTGCCCTGTTTGTCGTCTTCCAATAGCCTTCTCCTTTCTAATAAATGAGACTTTCCCACCACCTTGTGAACTTGAAGCCATTTGTGAGTTTAATGTTACTCCTGAAATCGAAGAATTACAACAGAAAATGGCATCTCTTTTTAGAAAGCAGAAATCAAAAGGGGGCATTATTGACATAGAAGCAGAAAAGAACAAATTTTTACTTGAAATATCGGTAAGTGATATAACAAGATTTAAATCTTAAAAGATGGTATCTTACATTTATTTATTTATTTTTTTATTATACATATTGCATTATTTTTTGATTACTACTGGGATAAGAATGAAGTTAAATCACCTTGGTTAGTATAAGGTTCGAAATGTTGAATGATTTGAATAAATGTATTCAGTTTCAGATTTTATTGGAAAATTTCCATTAAAAGTTATTGTGAAAAAAATTGGTTTCTCACTTTAGATCCTTATTAAGAACAGATTAAGGTTGATAAATTATTTCACATAATTATTCAGAAGCAGCAAAAAGATAGGCTTATACATAGGAGAGTAAAGTAAGTAAAGTTAAAATTGTCCTTGGAATTTGTGCTTACAGAGCTCTCCTTTGTGAACTTTGTCAGCATGAATATGTTCAATAACTTATCCAGAATATTCAAAGAATTTCAGACCATAAAAGGTCCTCTGCTCCTCTTAAAACTATATGCACGTGTGCACGCATACAAAACTGTGTACGTAAATACATATACTCGTACATGTAAAAAATTATACATACATTCATACATATTGGTAATATAGAAATACTATCACCATAACAAAGACTTATTGCAAGCTTGAGTTTTCTGTGGTTTTGGAGATGCTTGTTGTAGTTTCAGTATGATGGTCACATAATGTAAAGAATATAAAAAAAAAAAATTTAAGAAAAATTTAAAAGAAAATTAAAATAAACTTTAAGAAAGTACTAGTTTTGCAAACTAAAGCAGGCTCACTTTGTCAGAAGCTTATTGACGTTTCAAAGAAGGTTTAAAAAACACTAGAGAAGTTAACCTTACATGCTGAAAGAATATAATCAAATGTTTTAAGGGAATGTGTACTAGATATATTTCTAGGTACTTATATGGCTTTTAATAAAATTCTGTATTTTTCTACATGTCTAAGCCATATAAGTTTCTAGAACTAAAAAAGAATACAATGAATTAAAAAATAACTGAATTAAAAGTTTGAGAACTTTCCACCAGATTCATCTTATTGAAATACTGCATAAAAAATGCTGGCTAACTTATTTAGGAATCTTTTGAAAAGAAAAGGCATAGAAAGACACCCATAGTAAGCTCAAAATTTGGCTTTATGTTGGTATTTTCATCATCTGGGTAGGTTCAAAGGAGTGAATGGAACATTTTACAAATTAATGCTTTGCATCCCAGTATTTTTTTTTTTTTTTTTTTTTTTATGTTGGCAAATACACAGGAGGTTGGTTGGACAACCTATAGTACATTAGTACCGTGTATGGGTAGTGGGTTTGAGAAAGGAAGAATTTGTTTACATTTGATTTGAATGACTTTAAATTGTATTCCTTGGGAAACACATCAGGTGGAAGACTGTTCCACAGTGCAGCAGTTGCAGGGATGAAGGAAGAGGAAAAGAAACTTGTTCTGTTTGTTTTTAGGTGTACTGTGAAGGGATGTTGTGCAGCTGCTGCATGTGTTCCAATGAGCTTAGTACTGTGCGGAGGAATTATTGATAAGTTTTAAGAGGTATACCGTGAGTAGACATATCGATACGAAATTAATAATAGAAAAAACTCGCATACAAAGATTATTTAATAGTATAATTTTCGTCTGTGTGTCACAGGCATCTTCAGTACATTAAGCTCAAATTAAACAACTGACAATTCCAAAAAGCGCCACCTAAGTAGCTGGTGTAAGATAACTAAAAAGGTCAATAAATTTCCTTTAAAAAAAAAAAAAAAAATCGATACAATAAAAAGTTAGGAAAGATTAGCTGATTTGTAAAGTACTATCTCCCATAAAGGGGATAGACGTAAGCCGTCGGATCTGTTTAAGTTAGGAGAATGAAGTAGAGTTTCACGTTTCTTTATAAAGGCGTTCCATGAGAAACTGACTTTTGTGAAGAACTCTTGTCTTTCTCCAATGAACTCTGTGTCTAGTGAAGATCGCATGTTCTGCAAGTCCAGACTTTTCAGGTTTAAAGTATTCAATATAAGATTGGTGTTCTTCTAGCCGAATAGAGGCAGATCTTCCCATTTGTCTGAAATAAGATAATCCACAAGAGCATGGAATCTGGTAGACACCTGGTTGATTAAGATGTGGAAGCTTGTCCTTTGGAGAAGTGAGAAGGGTGGAGATTTTTCTGAAAGGTTGAAAGGCAACAAAACTATTCAGTGGTTTTAAAACTTTTGCTATACGTTCACTGATTCCTTGTACATAAGGGATAGTAAATGCGTGTTATTTCTTTCTCAAAGATCTCAAACTGTCTGGAAGTTTGGGTATTGTCAAAAAGGATACTGGTAAAAAATGGTTCTTTTTTTATGGGAATAGTACAGAACTGGGTTTTATTGGCATTGAAATTTATGAGGTTATCCGAATCCATTGTAGGATGGCTTGGAGATCGGAGTTGAGGGTGGTGGTGGTTGATGTTCTGTAGGTTGAGGTGAGTTGTGTAGGGTAAGGCTTATCAAATACAAGCGAGGAGTGTAGTGTGCTGTCGTCTGCAAAACTGTGTATTGGGTTGGAGGTCAATTGTAGTAGGTCATTGATATATAGCAGGGAGAGTATCAAGTTCACTTTTGAACTTAAACTGCAAGAAGTTACCTTTCCTTGACATTCTCTTAGAAGTCTGAGGATAAGAATATTTCTCAGTGTACAGGACGCTCACCAACACATGTAGATTTCTGCATGCTTCTCTCACCACCACCCATCATAGTAGATGGGTATGATTAAAACATTCTCTCTCTCTCTCTGTGTGTGTGTTTTGATCAGTGATCTTGAGATGGCAGCATCTCCAGTTCCATTGATAAAAGAAACATAAAATATTTTTTATTTCATGCTGCTTGCTTTATTTCTTAATGAACATGTGCTCAAGGCAATAGGATTTTAAAAACTCCACCTAAGATATTGACTAACAAGCAAGAATTTAAAAAGTTTCGTAATCTTTCTGTACATCTTCAGTATCCCTGACGGAATCTTATTTACTAGAGCTGTGACATAAAAGTAGTTTTCACTCCACTTTATAAAGATATCCAGGTTCTTACGGACTCCCACCCCCCAAAAAAAAGAAAGAAAAAAAAAGGGGGGAAAATACAAGATTATAAGATTTAGCTGTTTTGGCTAAACAGAACATTCCAGAGAGATCCTCATGTCAGAACATTTCAAAAATGTTGAAAAGACAACACAATGTGGACTGGCCTGACAGCTACTGGAGTTACTAAAGTGAGTGCTATCTTTGTTAAATTTAGTCTTCTGCAATGGCCCATGATTAATAATCTTGTCAACAGCACAACATTTCTTTCTATAAGTTGTTGGCACAGTATGAGGCTGAAAGATATCATGAATAAGTTGATATATTTCATAGTATCACATTTTAATTAAGGTTTCAATGAGTGTCAGCCATCATGTGTAGCAAAAAACAGAAATGCCTTACATTGAAAATAGCTTTTGTAAGGAAATTTGGGCCTTTGGAAATGATATGCACCCCTTACTCGATGCAATAAGAACCAAGGCTTAATACTGCAACAGGTTTGATCTTCATTCATCAAAAATTTTATGCCTGTGGACCTGAACTACAACACATGATTTTATCGAACATAGAACTCTCAACTAGCTTTCCTGCTTCCACATATTTCATTGTTTAGTTTAAGTTTGTAATCTATTGTTTACTTTCATTGCCTAAAGTTATGGTAATGGTTGAGCCTGGACAAGCGTTGGGCCTTTTCTTGTAATATCTCAGCTGTGCAGCATGCTGGATGGCTTGTCTGTTACAGAGGGGAATCCAACTGTCTAATTAAACCATTGTGATGGCCATCAAGAAGTGTTGCTGACATACACCCTCTGTCCAAAAAGAAACCGAACTTTTTGAAAATAGAAGAAACCAGTGGCACTACCTATTGTATCTTTTTGTTGTCGAAAGCGGCAACCTTCATTAGTGTTATGTCAACTGTTTATGACATTTGTTTCATTAGAAGCCGAGTTATAATGCCAAGAGTGACAGTGTGTTTTGAACGAACGGTTGGAAAATGAGTTTCAAACAGAAAGCTGTGATTGACTTTTGTGTTAAACTTGGTAAAAGTTTTACCGAAATGCATCAAATTCTTCGAAAAGCTTTTTTTAACTTGGGTTTATTATGTATTCAAGATACCAAGTAATTTTACATAAACTTGGTTTTTAATCCTATTTCCCAAGTGAGCAAACAGACAAGTAAGTCAAGTTGCACCTGCACATTGTGCAAGTCTAGGCAACTCATTGTAGTGCCATACTAGGCAACTCGTGGTAAAGGTGGATTAACACGTTCGCTGCCAACTACGAGTATACTCATAGTTCGTATATGAGCTTCACAAGCCAACTACGAGTATACTCGTATGTCGATTTACTGACCTCCTATGTCAAACACGAGTTAACCCTTAATATATTTACCTTAATTTGGACCCTCGGATTCTGAATAAAGCGGAGAGCACGTCTGGGGATTTGGTAGAAGGGAAATAATTTCAACTAAAATATTGTATATTATATATGTGCCTCAGAAGCCAACTACGAATATACTCGTATGTCGATTACCAATCTCCTAGGCCCAGTGCGAGTTAATCCGTAGTATAATACGTAATTTGTAAATCAATTTAAAACTAATAAAATCAATAAAAATAAAAACCAATCAATAAAATAAAAAAAGCAATTTATTCAAATTAAGAATGGTACATTTTAAAACAATTTCCACGCACAATGGTGGTTTTTCTTAGCAAACAGGACAATAATAACATGTTTCGCATGTTCGTTTGTTTCATGTACACACACACTCATGGCTTTGTCGGGTGATTCTTTTTTTTCTCTTGGTAGTAAAATTTCCAAATAATGAAAATCCCAATTCCTCCTGATATTCTCGGATGCTGTAAGCTCATATATTCCAACAAAAACTGAGATAAATTGATCTCTAAATTTTAATGCAGTCATTGCATTTCCAGTAATCATGTTATAAAATTTATGCGCATTTTGAATGTATACCCCAAAAATGCGCATTGCCAATTTCTTTGGCCATCTAATTGACTTTCGTAAGGTGGAATAGTAAGAAAGCATTTGATCAGAAAGATCGGTGCCTGACATCCCCAAATTATAATCTCTAACGATGTTTGGTTTTAATTGAAATTTACCATTCCGATTTTGCGTTTCAACCATTTCAAATTTGTGCATATTTGAAATGGAAAGAACTTCCCTCTTATCCTTCCATTTGCTGACTACAACAGGACCTCTTCTTTGCCAGACAAATTCCCCTTTCTTTAGTTTCTTCTGAATAACATCTGGTGGATTGTTTTTCCTATTATTTTATCAGCGTTCCACACATGTATGATTTTCTGTCGGTAAGCGATTCCATCAGAGCTACAGAATTATAAAAATTATCCATATGCAATACATAACCCCTGTCTAAATATTTTTCCATCAAGTGGAATACAAGATCATATGCATGACCCATTTTCGCTAAAGAGGATTCTGATTTTTCTGTATAAATATTTATTTTCATCACCAATCCATTCGATTCGCATAGTTCATAGAATTTCACGCCATATTTATGTTTTTTGTTTTTTATGTATTGCCGAAACGCCAGTCTATCGCGCCACAACACCACTGACTCATCAATACGAGATTACTCGTAGTGGGCGTATGAAACAAAATTCTGTCTGATAAGACGGCTACGAGATTACTCGTAGTGACCTTGAAGACGCAAAAAGGGCTTGGCGTACAGGAACAAACTATGCCTGAGGAGCGTGGCAGTGAACGTGTTAAGCTATGATCATTTTCCTTAGTATTTTTCCCTTAATGTAAAGCACATCTCCTTGCAGAGATGTATGATGCTATGCATTAACTACCCATATCGGTTTCGACCTCTATTCAGGTCTCGTCAGTGGGAGCCAGACCTAACAATGCTAAGGTTGAAGTAATGCAGAGCTTATGAATTTTACTTAAACAAGTTGCCACAAGGTGTTTTGACCTTATTAAATAAAATCTCAGGACAAGAGATAGATGTAGAAAGTCTTTTTAACTTGAGTTTATTATGTATTCAAGATATCAAGTAATTTTATATAAACTTGGTTTTTAATCCTATTTCCCAAGTGAGCAAACAGACGAATAAGTCAAGTTTGTGCCTGCATGTAGTGTGTCTGGGCAACTTATGGTAGTGCAACTCATGGTAGTGCCATACTAGGCAACTCGTGGTAAAGGTGGATTAAGCTCTGATTACTTTCCTTAGTATTTTTCCCTTAATGTAAAGCACATCCCCATGCGGAGATGTATGATGCTATGCATTAAAGACAACGGTCACTACCCAGTGGGAGCCAGACCTGACAATGCTAAGGTTGAAGTAATGCAGAGCTTAATGAATTTTACCTAAACAAGTTGCTACAAGGTGCTTTGACCTTATTAAATAAAATCTCAGGATGAGAGATAGATGTAGAAAATTTTTTTAACTTGGGTTTATTATGTATTCAAGATACCAAGTAATTTTATATAAACTTGGTTATTATTGCAGGTACAAACTTGACTTACTTGTCTGTTTGCTCATGATGAATGAGCAAATGGTGATGAATGCTTATCTCGTACTCAAGTTTACAAGTGGTTTAAGCCATTTCAAAGTGGTCGTGACTCTTGAAGATGACGAAAAGTCAGACTGTCCAAAAACTGGACCCAGCGAAGTTAACATCCAAAAAGTGCATGATTTCATCAAAGAAAACCAAAATGGTCCATTAGATTGATTGAAGATGAAGTGGGGATTCTAAAATGAACTGTGCACAACATCTTCACTGAGAGTTTGGGCCTTCATAAATTGAATTCGCGATTTGTTCCCCACAAGTTGATCGATGACCAAAAAATGTATCGAATTGAACACTGCAAGAACCTCATTAAAACCACTCGTAAGGACTCAAATTTCTTGAATGATCGTTACTGGTGATAAAATGTGGTATTTTGATAATGAGCTCGAAACAAAGTGGCAGAGTGCTGAGTGGAGACTAGAAAAGTTGAGCAGAGGGACATCCAAAAAAAAAGTCACTTGGAGAAGTCAAAAGTAAAGACAATGCTGATTTGTTTCTATGATTCCAAGGGCATGATCCACAAAGAATTCGTTCCGCCTGGCCAAATGGTCAATGGTGAGTTTTATCTCGAAGTCTTGAAGCGATTGATAGTGAGAATTCATCGCGTACGGCATGAATATCGTGATGCAGGCAGGTGGTCACTTTTGCATGATAATGCACCATCTCATCGTTTTAACACCCTGTGACTTCTTTCTCTTCCCCGACTTCATTTGCCGATGAAAGGAAAGTGATATGACCCCATCGAAAATGTTCAAGCGACAGTAACCTCAATGGTATCCCAAAAACCGATATAAAAAAACTCATTTAATGAATTAATTGACCATGCCAAACGCTGTATCAAAGCTGAGAGAGGGTATATTGATTGAAATAAATGATTTGAGTAATTATAATTGGCCTGTGTTTTATTTTCTATCAAAAGTTCAGTTTCTTTTTGGACAAAGGGTGTATGATCCTCCTTTTGTGCATGTTTAAATGAAAGAATATGAATTAACATCGTGGGTAACCGGCAGGAGTAAATGTGACTCATTGAAGCAGATGCTATTTGACACTGGGTGGAGCTCTGGCTCTGTTGGTCAAATAAACTGGCAGGTTTTAAAAATTCCTATCTGAAGGGCAGGTCTGGCATGCACCATTAAGTAGATAGGGAATGTTAAAGTAGCTCCTTCTAGAAATGTGAAGTTGGTTGCTCATCCTAGAATGCTGGTGTTCATCAAAAGCCTGTAAAATTACTGTTGATGACATTGTTATAGTTGTGTGCCCATAGAGGTTCTCACCATGTCTCTATGCATCCTCAGAGATTAACTTTGACTCTCTAACAATGGTAGACCTGTTAGGTTTAGTTGGTAAACTTGATGGGATGACGCACCATAATAATAGACTCTGCAGTGATATGTTACAAATAAGATCCCAAATAGGGTTAGTCTTAGTTTGAGATCATAATATTTAGAGGTAAGATAGTTAAGTTAGATATAAGGAGGTCTTGTAAGTTAGAATAAGCTAGTTTAAGATGAATCAGAGATCATGTGCTTAGTCAAATCCATTATCAGTTAATGGTGAGCATTCAACTAGCTGAATCCTCAGCAGCCCTGACCTAGCATTAATGTGGTGTTGGTTCTCCATTGCTGCAAACATATGGCTCATTCTATTGATGCCATATTTGTAGTTAGATGCTTGCCATATCATGCTCATGTACATTGGGAACTTGAACACCTTTAGGTTCTTAACATGGAATGACTGAATGCTTCTAAGCCAGAATCGTGTCTAACTACTGCACTGATACTGTTTGTGCCTCACACATTGAAAGGCTGTGCTAGCCAGAGTTGCATTCATATTATTAGTGTGATTGCTTTGGCAGTGTGGCCACTAGCACAGAAACTGAACAGGCAGCCATTGAGACCATGTGGTTGATGCTTCTTATACTGCATGTTTCTAAGCACAACACCCAGACCAAATGGTCTGGGTGTTGTGCTTAGAAACGTGCAGTATAAGAAGAAAATTCAGACTTTGAAAATTATATGTATCCCTACTTAATACTCCACTAGGTTTGGCCTTCATTCATCAAAAATCTGTCAACCATGGTGGGCTATGATACACAATTTTACAGAACATGAAAGCACAACTAGTTTTTCTGCCTTCACATATTTCATTGTTTAGTTCAGATTTTTAATCTATTGTTTTCTTTCATTGCCTGAAGTTTGTGGTAACTTCTAGTACTTTCAAACCTTTTTTTTTTTTTTTTTTGCAACATCTGTATTCTCCTAACACGGTGTACTTGCAAAACTAGCAGTTTCTAATTGTGTAATTTACTCTAAATTTGTTATGTCATCATTATACCAAAACTATGACAAAAAGACTTAACAAATAAGAGGAAAGAAAGAAATGTGTGAAATGTAGATGATCTACAGTTCCCACTTTTAAAAGGTGAAAAGTCTGATACAATGATATCATACACCCTCTGTCCAAAAATAAAATGAACTTTTGATAGAAAATAAAACACAGGCCAATTATAATTATTCAAATCATTTATTTCAATCAATATACTCTCCCTCAGCTTATACAGTGTTTTACATGGTCAATTAATTCATTAAATGAGTTTTTTATATTGGTTTTTGGGTTACTGTTGAGGGTCGTGACTATTGCCGCTTGAATGTTTTCAATGGTGTCGTATCGCTTTCCTTTCATCGGCAAATGAAGTGGGGAAGAGAAAGAAGTCACGGTGTGCTAAATCAGGTGAACACGGTGAGTGATCCAACACACAAACTTGTTTTTTTCTCAAAAACTGTCTCTCAATGTTCGAACGATGAGATGGTGCATTATTGTGCAAAAGTGACCAGCTGTCTGCATCACAATATTCATGGCATACACGACGAATTCTCGCTATCAATTGCTTCAAAACTTCAAGATAAAACTTGCCATTGACCGTTTGGCTAGGTGGAACAAATTCTTTGTGGATAATGCCCTTCAAATAGTAGAAATAAATCAGCATCATCTTTACTTTTGACTTCTCCAAGTGACTTTGTTTCGGATGCCCCCTCTTCTGGTGGTCTCTGCTCAGCACTCTGGCATTTTGTTTTGGCTCATACTAAAAACACCAAGTTTCGTCAACAGTAATGATCGTTTCAAGGAAGTTTGAGTCCTTACGAGCAATTTTAACAAGGTCCTTGCAGTGTTCAATTCGATACATTTTTGGTCGTTGGTCAACTTGTGGGGAACAAATCGTGAATTCAATTTATGAAGGCCCAAACTCTCAGTGAAGATGTTGTGCACAGTTGACTTTAATCCCCAATTCATCGTCAATCAATCTCACGGACGATTTCAGGTTTTCTTTGATGAAATCGCACACTTTTTGGATGTTAACTTTGCTCAGTCCAGTTTTTGGACGACCTGGCTTTTCGTCGCCCTCAAGCGTCTCACGACCACTTTGAAATCGCTTAAACCACTTGTAAACTTGAGTACGGGACAAGCATTCATCACTGTATGCGTTTTGAAGTATTTGATGCGTTTCGGTAAAACTTGCCAAGTTTAAGTCATTCGCAGCTCTCTGTTTGAAACTCATTTACCGACGATTCGTTAAAACACGCTGTCACTCTTGGCACTATAAGTCTGCTTCTGATGAAACAAATGTCAAAAACAGTTGACACAACACTAATGAAGGTTGCCGCTTTCGACAAGAAAAAGATACAACAGGTGGCGTCACTAGTTTCTTCTATTTTCGAAAAGGTTCGTTTTCTTTTTGGACAGAGGGTGTAGGTGGACAAAGAGTTGAATAGAGAGAGAGAGAGGTGTGTGGGGGGGTGTTAACTTTAACCTCAGATTATGTTGTGTAATAAATGCTGACAGAAGAGAAGCTTGTTCCTCAAAGATATGAATAATAGGATTGATTGAAGAAGAAGCATGGTTGCTATTTATGTTTTAATGTTTTGCAGAAAATGATAGAATTACGATTGTCATTTCAGCTGTATAATGGCTGATGTATTTATGAGAAGAACAGAGCAGAAACCAATTATTTGTGCAATAAGAACTGTGGAGAGTTACTTAATCACTGTACAAACAGGTTATAAATCACTAACTGCTTTCCACCTAACAGTCTAGGATTTTTAAGAAAGTTTTGGAGTCATTTCTTCTAATATGGGAAGAGATAAGATGAGATACATTTTTTTTTGTAAAAACACAGGTGAAATTAAAACCAGAATGAAAGGAAAAGGGCATATTTTTAAGAGTGCTGAGGCAGCTACACCTTGGAATATATTTATAAGAGAAGCTTATTGTCTGTCTTATATTTCATAAGCATTTTATTGGTTTTAATTCCAAACATCATATTAATATAAAATAATTATGAATTTATTGTTTGATATTTTTCTGGGATCAAACCATAATCCTTAGATAACATAACATAACTTCAGGTATCATTAAGTATACATATTGAAGAAATTCAAAATTGTAATGGAAAAGAGAGCTGCAGTCTTATAGAAGCTATGAACTGATGAGCTGAGTGGTGGTAAATTACACTCTCTCAGATTTTGTTTAAATTAATGAAATCATGCCTGAATAAATTGAAAATACTTCAATGTTAACTCCAAAAATAGCCTCTTAGACTTGATTGCTTCCATCTAGCACTGCTGTTTTCTGTTATTTGACTGTTTCATGTCATTTTTGTGAAAAGACCTGCCAACTGTGCTAAAGTATGGTTTGTGAGATGACATTAGCCAACATGTCATCAACATAGAGCATTCATATTCTGAGTGTGACTTAATTCCACTTGCTATTTGGTTTCACATCTGTATACATTTCTATATCTATCTATATACATTATATATATTTGCATGATGCAACAGATCATAGAAAAAAGAAAATTTAACTTGCCCACTTTTCTTCTGTTTATTAACTACGAAAAGGCATATGATGACTTGAACAGAAATCTCTGGAAAATATTACGACGATAAAATACCTCCTCAATTAATTAAAGCAATAAAAAGTCTATACAGAGAAACAAAAATTTGCATCAATTTGCAGACGGAACATTATCAGAACCTTTAACTATAATAAAGGAGTAAGACAAGGCTGTGGCTTATCCGCATTCCTCTTCACCATTTACATAAACAGAATTCTAAAAGAATAGAAAATAACTCAAAGACAGAATTAAACTAACAAATAATATACAGCTAAATACAATACTTTATGCAGATGATCAAGTAATTATTTCAAATTCAGAAGATGAACTCCAAATTGCAACTAACCATCTAAATGAAATAACAAAAAACTTTTAAATTAAAATCTCTGAAACAAAAGCTATGGCAATGTGTGGAAATGCCATTCAAAAAGTCGAAATTATGCTTAACAATAAAATAATAGAACAAGTTACAGAATTCAAATACTTAGGAAGCAAGACTACAAATTTACATAGTGTGACTTCTAAAACATCTTTCAAATTTGGAAGTGAAACTTGGATTCTAAAACAAAGAAACATCCAAAGATTGGAAGCTGCATGGATGAAGTTTCTAAGACCTCTCCTAGGACTCACTGGATTAGATAAAAAGAAAAACACAGAAATAAGAGAATGATTAGATACAAAAAACATCATATAAGAAATAGAAGAATACCAGCAAAATTAGCTACACATAGAGAGGATGATTTAACTTATGGATCTGAGAGCTGGATAAGAAGTAAAACACTTGACCAAAGACTAGAGATTGCAGATATGAGAGGCCTGAGAAAGATTAGAGGCGTGAACAGATGGCATCAATGGCAATATCGTATTAAAAATGAGAATATTAGGGAAGAACTTGACATTGTCAGCATCCAGGAATGTGTTAGCAGAGCTAATCTCAGGTGGTATGGTCACTTAAACAGAATGGGCGAGGAAAGATTAGCAAAAACTAGTGTTCTCTGCCAAGTTAGCAGGAAAACGACCCAGAGGAAGACCAAGATATAGGTGGATTGATACGGTACAAAGTGCCTTAGACAATAGAAATATAAGATCTGGTAATGTTGGAGTCATCTTGACAAGTAACAGACTGATTTGGAGGAAAATTGTAGATAGGAAGTTAATAATGATGTAATTTTTTTCATGTAGTACTATCATATCCTGTACACCCCTTGAGGGTACATGGCAGGAATTTGATGATGAGAAAGGATGAATAACAATAGGATTTCTTAACCAGCCCTAGCACTAGAATATAAACCTACAGGAAGAAGAGACTGCGAACATTCGAGATTAAGATGGAAAGATCAACTTCATCTGCAGAGCAGGAACATGACATAAAGAGCCTATACCTAAATTTCTCAGACGATGATGTTTTTATATACATTATATACTGTGCATTTGGAAGCAACTACTAAATATCTCTATAATACAGCTCTAGCTATATCCAACATTCCACTATAATGGAGAGGCCCAATAATACCAATACCTGAAAAAAGGCAGTATACATAACTCAAAAATTACAGAGCACATTATTTCCTAAGATCTATAACAGAATGCTTCTAAACCAAATTGAATCATATGTAACACCTACTATGGTCAAAAAATGATGAAATGGGTTTCTTGAAAAACCAGAAGCACCGTTGAACTCATCCACTACCTTAGAAGGAGCGAGAGTAAAAATCTTCATTTAATCTTAAACTTCATAAATTTCTGAAGAGCCTTTAATTCAATCAATAGACAAAGAATGTTCCAAATTCTTGGTTATTATGGCATAACATAGAAAATGATCAAAGCAATAGTGGAACTCTACCAGAATCACAATTCAGGGGTGATGGTTAATGGAAAGATGAATGATAGCTTTTCTGTTTCTGCTGAGTTCTTCTGGGAAACTCTTTGGTACATATACCCCTTGAGGGGTACATGTCAGGAATTTGATTATTATTATTACCTTTTGACTTTTGTATTCAGACTTACAGAAAATGGGTACGGAATAACTTGAAGATTTGGTAGGGCAAACTTATATAAGCAGCCCCTGCTTTGCAGATGATGATGTGCTAATCAATATTCAGACTGTCCAAAACCACTTAAATAATTTATGTAAAAAAAATGTAGCACTGATTGGGTTGGCAGTCAACAGCAACAATGAAACTAAAATTTGAAAAACAAAACAGAAATATTAGACTAAATGACCACACTCTTGAAGAAATGAGATTTTCAGTACCTTGGTTCACACATTGATATTTTGACATAGTGAAAAGAAAGTGCAAAGTTCCATAAAAGCCTAATTAATAACTGGAAATTCAATTTCATTGCTACATATAACAAAATTTGTCTGTTCAAAGTCACCACCAGTCAAGCATTACACGTGGAAGATCAACTCCAGAGCAGTTAACATCATCTATAGCTTTGGGATCAATGAACATCAGCAAAATCCTTTCATATTACCACTTGTCCTAAGATGGCACTCTTGGGTTATAAATTTTGTGTGGGATTATTGATGGGCTTGATGATGGTGTGATTATGTAAGTATATATCATTGGATGGGGTACACTTTATAAACAGAAAATGATAGCATGCTATTGGAAATTCTTTCTTTCATGGTTACATGGTGGCCAGACTTGTGTGTGTTTGAGTAATTACTTTACATTAAACTAAAATAATACTCAGTGTTTCAACCTTAATATCAAGGTTATCATTTGGTGTATGTGTCATCATCAGCAGCAGCCATTGTTAATCCAATGCTGGATGAAAGCCTTTCCAAGATTACTCCAGAACTGTCTGTCCATTACTCTCCTTTCCCATGTCACTCTTGCAAATCTGATGCTATCATCAATCCACTGTTATTTAGGTTGGCATTGTGGTCATTTTCATCTTGTGGAATCCAGTTCAGCACTTGATTTTTACATCGTTGATCTTGTCTTCAAGCAATAGACTTTTCTTATATTTAATTCTGTATTTTTAGTATATTATTGAAGTTTTTTAGTGTAATTATTGTACTTCAGCATTTTATAACATAATTGCAGAAATATTGTTAGACTATTAAGAATAACACCAAAAACTCATCACAACAAGTCAGTGTCTAAAGCTAAAGTTGTTATTACTGAGGAGAGCATTTGTCCTGATGAACAAAAGTACTGCTGCAGTGATGATAATAATTTATCTGAGAATAACTTGACATTAGAAATATCTCGATTAAAAGAAATTATTAGAAAATCAATCAGAGAATTGCAAAAGAAGGGAAGAATGGTTGACTAAACTTAGCTTAGTCAAACTTAGCTAAACTTAGTCAAACTAAAGTAAGTGAAAGTTTAAACTTAAACACAAGAAAAAGGATCAGAACAGGAACAGGCAGGAAAGTACTGAACTTGGTAATAATAATAATAACAACAACAACAAGATAAGCCAATTAAAATGCAAGAAAAAAGAAGTGATATGGTATGGTGATTCAATCATAAAATTTGCGCTCCAAGGGAGTTACTATGTCTTGTTTCCCTAGGGCAAAAGCTAAAGATGCAACAAATGTAATCAAAAAACAGAAAAGTAAAACAGATGGTAGTTCATGTAGGAACTAATAATTTGAGTAGCAACAAATATAGGATGAGAGAAGATATGAAAGATATGTCTGTTGGAAAGAGTATATCTGTTGGAACAGGCAAGAAAGAAATGTGAGAAAATCAAAATTGTAGATTTGCTACCCCCAGATACAACAGTATCGAGTTGAGAAAGAGGGTAATGATAGCAAATGATTCCATTCACAGACCATGTAGAAGAAATGGATGTGAGTTTTTAGATGTGTGTGTGGAGTGTTTGATGGCAGAAAAGACTTGTATAAGAGGGATGGTCTGCACTTGAATTCATTTGGCATCAGGAGTCTGGAGAAATTACTTCTTGGTATCAGACCTAATGCAGAGAGTCGAGGAACTAGATCATTAAGGGAGGAATGGGAGGGAAAATGTGTGTGAAAGTTCACCTATGGTATGCAAATATGATAAAGATATGAATGACTTTGAACATGGTTATGCCTCTGGAAGGGATGGATATATACACTTTGGTTTCAGATCTTTTGAGTGTGTCTGGGAAGGGGGGGGGGTTCTACATGGCTGAATAGATTGCATATTATCTAATTATAAGAATAAGTAGTAAAGTTCGTTGACAATGGCTTTTGAGTTCGTTTGTAAAGCAACAAACTCAAAAGGGTTGAGTTCGTTACTTTATTAAATACGATGTGGCCTAAGATTGTTCGAATTAGTGGCTGTCAAATCAGATATGGTAACTGGGATCGAGTGTAATGGGTATACTATTTTTAGGAATGACAGAAGAGATAGGAGAGGAGTACTACTAATGTTATCAGCTGACTTAAGTCCAGTTAGGGTAGAAACACAAGAAAGCAATAATTAGCGGTGAGTTTGAGTCTATCTGGTGTGAAGTGGAGGTATATGGCGAGATGTTGCTACAGACCTGGTGGCTCAGTTGCACAGGACAAAGAAATTCATCTCCAATTTAGTCTTATGGGGATACTAAACGAGTGATCATTATGGGGGACTTGAATTTTTCAAACATTGATTGGGTAGAAGAGAAATCTCATGATAAGAAAGAAGAGGAATTTATTGAATTGTTGTGAGACAATTTTCTCAAGCAACATGCGAAAGAAGGAACTCGAGATCAAAGAATGTTAGATTTATTAATAGCATTAGAAGTGTTCTCTGTTAAGAATATGACTCTTTTGTCACCAGTTGGTGAGTGATCATGTTTTGCTTTCTTGGGAAGTATCAAATTATATTGACTTTCCTATTAGAACAGGTTACATGCTGAACTACAATGAACTTATTAGAATACCATCTTTTGTCCCATGGTATCGGTTACTGAATGGAAAAAATGTCAGCAATGCATGGGAATCTTTGAAAAGTGCTTAAATGAGGTGGTATCTGAATGTATTATTCCAAGTGTTAGAAGAATAAATAGGTTAGGAGTGAAATGGTTGTGCAGCCTTATTAAGCAAGAGACCCACAAGATGATGTGGAAAGAATATCATGATAAGAGTGAAGGGAGTTATGAAATATATGAAGCACAGGCTAGAAAAGTAACAAATGTTGGGCGGAAACCTAAATCAGAGTATGAAAAGAAATTAGATATGAAGGTAAAGGTAACCCAAAAGAATTTTATGCCACAAGCAAACGAAAGAGAGAATGTGCAAGAATAACTTTACTGAATGCAGATGGTACTCTAGTGTCAGAAGCTAATGAGATTGTTCAATTAATGAGTTCTCACTTTGCTAAGATATATCAACCAGGTGTATGTAACATAGTGCACAGTGCTATTGCTACATTGAATGAAGAGTTAGAGGTGCATGAAAATGAGGGTGAAGAGCTGTTGCATAACCTAGATAAGAATTTTTCAATAGGGACAGATGGAATATCAGCATGTTTGCTAAAGGAATGTTCAACTGAATTGGCTAGGCTTTTGACGTGTTTGTATAACTTGAGTCTCATCTCAGGAATGATACCACAAGAATGGAAATAATGTATGATAGTTCTGTTGTACAATGGTGGTGCAAAAACTGATGTGTCTAACTACCAACCTATCAGCATCTCTGAATAACATTTGGTTTGTTTAAACCATGTGTGCTATCCTAAGCAATATTTGCTATTTGCACAGAGGGATTAATAAATTTATTGAAATTAGCCACAAATATTTTTACCCAAATTAACAGTACATCATCAGTGTGGAACAGGCCATCACTTCAAGAGACAGAATAGAAGGTAAATAGAACAACTGATTTACATTGAGTGCTGTGAGTGCTACCATCATATCAAATAGATAGTATTTTTGATATTTATATTGGATGATAATCACTCATACTTTTGGGATCTGGAAGCATCTGATTTAAGTTGAGGTGTGTGGGAGGACTCTGAACCATCAGTAAAAGAGAGATGTTTAAAACTGCTTTGATTATGTAGGTAAATATTAGTGGATACTGTGTTTGGTCTCACTGTAGTATTGTGTGAGAACTCATTTTGATTGTTATTGTGTTCACTAATTCTTTCCATGCAGACTAGCCAGTCCTCCTAAGTATGTTAAATTACACTCACAAGAAATCTGTTAAATATTAGCTAGACATAGAGGCAAAAATGTATCTTTTTTTAAATTGGCAATAGATTAGGAGTTTTGCCGATTGGAATTTATTTGAGGATCAGAAACTTGACAATTCTGCCAGTAGTTCAGAAATGTTTTAAACCTATGAGATCAGAACTCTTCAGTCCATCGTAATATACACTCATTTTTATATATATATATATATATATATATAAATAAGTTTTATTTATTTATTTATACCTTGGGTATGTTATATATTAAAGATACCAAGCAATTTTAAATAAAACTTGGTTTTAATCCTATTTCCCAAGTAAGCAAACAGACAAGTAAGTCAAGTTTGTGCCTACATGTAGTGCAAGTCAGGGCGACTCCGCACGTAGTGCAAGTCCAGGCAACTCGTGGTAGAGGTGGAATAAGCTTTGATCACTATCCTTGGTATTTACCCTTAATGCAAAGCACATCCCCTAGCGGAGATGTATGATGCTATACATTAAAGGCAGGAATCACTACCCAGACCGGTTTTGACCTTTATTGACGTCTTATCAGTGGGAGCCAGGCATAAGAAGTGCCAAGTTTAAGTAATATAGGCCTTTTAAATTTTACCTAAACAAGTTGCCACAAGGTGCTTTGACTTTATTAATTAAAAATCTCAGGATGAGAGATAGATGTAGAAAGTTTTTTTTTTTTTTATATATATATATATATATATATATATATATATATACCTTGGGTATGTTATATATTAAAGATACCAAGCAATTTTAAATAAAACATGGTTTTAATCCTATTTCTCAAGTAAGCAAACAGACAAGTAAGTCAAGTTTGCGCCTGCACGTAGTGCAAGTCAGGGCTCCTACTGATGAGACCTCAATAAAGGTCGAAATTCTGGGTAGTGGCTCCTGCCTTTAATGTATAGCATCGTACATCTCCGCTAGGGGATGTCCTTTGCATTAAGGGTAAATACCAAGGATAGTGATCAAAGCTTATTCCACCTTTACCACGAGTTGCCTGGACTTGCACTACGTGCGGAGTCGTCCTGACTTGCACTACGTGCAGGTGCAAACTTGACTGTTTGCTTACTTGGAAAATAGGATTAAAACCAAGTTTTATTTAAAATTGCTTGGTATCTTTAACATATAACATAGGTAAAAAAAAAACTTTCTATATCTATCTCTCATCCTGAGATTTTTAATTAATAAGGTCAAAGCACCTTGTGGCAACTTGTTTAGGTAAAATTTAAAAGGCCTGTATTACTTAAACTTGACATTTCTTATGCCTGGCTCCCACTGATAAGACCTCAATAAAGGTCGCAACCGGTCTGGGTGGTGGTCCCTGCCTTTAATGTATAGCATCATACATCTCTGCTAGGGGATGTGCTTTGCATTAAGGGTAAATACCAAGGATAGTGATCAAAGCTTATTCCACCTTTACCACAAATTGCCTGGACTTGCACTACGTGCAGAGTTGCCCTGACTTGCACAACGTGCCGGTGCAAACTTGACTTACTTGTCTGTTTGCTTACTTGGGAAATAGGATTAAAACCAAGTTTTATTTAAACTTGTTTGGTATCTTTAATATATATATATATATATATACAGTAGTATCTTGCTAATCCGAACTAATAAAAACCGTGATCGTTCGGATTAGCAAATTTTCCCTCAAGAAACAACAATAACTAGCATTTAAGACAAAACTAATCAGATTCTAATGGTACATCAGTTTAATTCTGTAAATCAATGAGGTAACTGATAGAAAAAATGACACTGTACTGTAATGTGAAACTTGAAAAATAATACAGTACACAAGTTTATTTTAGTAAAAAATTTAGTTCGTATATATCTGTATTGTTGAGGATTCTGATTTAATAAAGTTGCATAGTTCAGTACATAACTTAATTTGCATAAAAATATCACTTTCTTGTACACAACACAAAAAAAAGGTTTCACAAAATGACACACCAAAAAATTTTTTTTTATTTCTCTGTAAAAAGGTTATTGATAATTTCTTTTGCTTCTTGGAAGCTAAACTTTTTTCGAATGTGCTTCTTCTCGGAGCTACATTAGCAATAAAATTTTGTGGAATGGCGTATCATTCTGCTTAGCCCATTCTATACACATATTAAAACTTTCAACTGACTCTTCATGTTTTACTTTTATTTTCTTTGAGTTCTTTATCGTCATCATCTTCTAATTCATTCTGTATTGTCATATTTATAATTTCAGCATCTGATTTAATTTTGAATTCACTTTTGGTTCTACCTGTAATCCATTCCTTAACATCTGTTTGTAAAATATCAACATCTGGATTTATATTTTTAACCAAATTATGCACGTTCTGAATTTCCTCTTTTTGTGTATCACCGTAGTTATCTTGATAAGTTCTAGAAGGCCACAGTTTTTTCCATGACTCGAATTTCTTCAGCAACTGAGAATGCTACATCCTTCAAATTTATATTTTTTTATTGATGTGGTAACGCCATAATTTTGGGAAATTACATTTAAAAGTAGGTCTTTACGATCTTTTGGATCATGTTTATTTGTTTATTTGTAAACTTCTTCTAATAGTACGATATATTGAACAATCATATGTGTAACCTAAGAGCAACAGCTCATCCAGGTTACGATATGCATAAAGTTAAGAAAATCTATGTAATGCATTTTCATTATATACACATGTACATTCATATAATATACATATTACATATTATTATAATATAATTACATAATAAAATCGCAGATAAAATAAAATTTCTTCATACAGAGAAAGTTGCATAACAATTAAGAATAAAATAAAACAAAGCAGTTAAATAGCATTTAAATTTTTACGTTTGGGTTAGTTTCATTTCTTATTAAAAAAAAAAAGACTTCTAATGGGACTATATTGATCAAGTACATATAATAAACAACTGTGCTTTACCAACTAAGGCTGTTGGGCATATTCAGGGTACATAACTTATGTAAGGCACTAAAAAGTAAAAAACTGTTACAAACTGTAATCAACCGAATTTTTACATCAGTTATGTACCCTGAAGATGCCAACAGCCTTAGTTGGTGAAACTAGTTGGTAAAGCATAGTTGTTTATTATATGTACTTGATCAATATAGCCCCATTAGAAGTCTTTTTATAACTGTTATGGTCAAGAAAATTAACATTTTTTTTTTCATTTCTTATTGTTAAAGGTAGTGTGTTGAATACTTTTGGTGCTAAATAAGTATAATGTTTGTGTGCATGGATAGGCTTATGTGTTCGTCAGACATGTTGTAATAGGTTTCATGGTATGATAAGAACACAGATGGTTAAGAAAATAACTATAATATCCAGGAAATAACTATTAAACATTTCGCTGGATATAATACCAGCGAAATATTAGCTTTTAAGTTAATAAATTGTTATTTTCTTAACCATCTGTGTTCTTATCATACCGTGAAACCTATTACAACAATGTTTGTGTATTGCTTCTTTATTTGCTTTTGGAACTAAATATTTTAGGCCCTTATGTCTACTAAGGAAAGCATCTTGTTTGATATTTACGTATTCATTGTCCTTTTTTATGAATAATAGTACCCTATAGACATATAAATATCTAAGGGGTAGTATGTTTAGTATGGTGTATTTATTACACATTGCAATATCCTTATATTTGTTTCAGCTAAATATAAGGACTAAAGGTCTCGAATATAAGGACTATATTCGAGACTGGAGGTTTCAGCGTAGTGCAATAGATTCCTCCCCAAATTAATAGAGGAGACTTCAAAAAAGGTTGAAACCGGTCTGGGTAGTGACCCCACCCATAATGTATTGCAGTATACATCTCTTAGTGAGATGTGCTTTACATTATGGAAAATACCAAGAATAGTGATCGGAGCTTTATCCACCTTTACAATGAGTTTTCTGGTGTTGCACCACCTTTAGACTTGAACTACGTTCAGGCGCAAACTTAACTGTTTGCTTACTTAGGATTAGGAGTAAAATAACCAAGTTTATAAAATTACTTGGTAACCCTAATATATATATATATATTAGGGTCTAGCTACTTGGTAACCCTAATATATATTTATAAAATTACTTCGTAACCCTAATATATATATATATATTAGGGTCTAGCTACTTGGTAACCCTAATATATATATATATATATTAGGGTCTAGCTACTTGGTAACCCTAATATATATATATATATATATATATATATATATATATATATATATATATATATATATATTAGGGTTACCAAGAAATTTTATAAACTTGGTTATTTTACTTCTAATCCTAAGTAAGCAAACAGTTAAGTTTGCACCTGAACGTAGTTCAAGTCTAAAGGTGGTGCAACACCAGGGCAACTCATTGTAAAGGTGGATAAAGCTCCGATCACTATTCTTAGTATTTTCCATAATGTAAAGCACATCTCACTAAGAGATGTATACTGCAATACATTATGGGTGGGGTCACTACCCAGACCGGTTTCAATCTTTTTTGAGGTCTCCTCAGTGAGTAGTTATACCCTAAATACCAAGGTTTTAGTAATACAGAGCCTTACCAACTTTACCTATACAAGTTGCTACAAGTTGCTTGGGATTAGGAGTAAAATAACCAAGTTTATAAAATTACTTGGTAACCCTAATACGTTATTTCCCAAGGTGCTTTTATTTTGAATAAGAATCTCTGGAGGAGATATAGATGTAAATAAGTTTTTTTACCTTGGGAAGAATGTATTAGGGTTACCAAGTAATTTTATAAACTAGCTACTCACTGAGGAGACCTAAAAAAAAAGGTTGAAACTGGTCTGGGTAGTGACTCCACCCATAATGTATTGCAGTATACATCTCTTAGTGAGATGTGCTTTACATTATGGAAAATTCTAAGAATAGTGATTGGAGCTTTACCCACTTTTACACTGAGTTGCCCTAGTGTTGCACCACCTTTAGACTTGAACTACGTTCAGGTGCATGCAAACTTAACTGTTTGCTTACTTGGGATTAGGAGTAAAATAACCAAGTTTATAAAATCACTTGGTAACCCTAATACATTATTCCCAAGGTAAAAAAACTTATTTACATCTATATCTCCTCCAGAGATTCTTATTCAAAATAAAAACACCTTGTAGCAACTTGTATAGGTAAAGTTGGTAAGGCTCTGTATTACTAAAAGCTTGGTATTTAGGGTCTAGCTACTCACTGAGGAGACCTCAGAAAAGGTTGAAACCGGTCTGGGTAGTGATCCCACCCATAATGTATTGCAGTATACATCTCTTAGTG